>NW_027047279.1:0-15991 GCF_025399875.1 Dalotia coriaria
GTTAAAAAGGTTAAAGCTCAAAATCTTTTGCTAAAAAAAACATTTTCAAGCATTTTAGATCGCTGAACGTTCAAATAGAAGGCCATTATTAAAACGAATAATAAAAATTCGTCGTTTTATGTTGTTTTACGCGTTAAAACGTAGATTAAAAGCTCAAACGTGCTGTTTTGCTAAAATAATTTTCAAGCAACACGATCGTTGAAATCGTTCAAATAGAATCGTTATTAATAAAAACGAATAATAAAAAATTTTGTCGTTTTATGCTGTTTTATGCGTTAAAAAACGCAGATTTAAGCTCAAAACGCGCCTTTTGCTAAAATAATCATTTTCAAGCATTTTTTAGATTGTTGAAATCGTTCAAATAGACTCAATATTAATAAAAAAAAAAAATGAATAATAAAAAATTTCTGCCGATTTTATGCTGTTTCACGCGTTAAACGCAGATTTGCTCAAAAACGTGCTGTTTCTATATAAATAATCATTTTCAAGCACTTTAGATCGTTGAAATCGTTCAAATAGAAGCTTTTTAAATACTAAAAAAAAAAAAAAACGAATAATAAAAAATTCTCGTCGTTTTATGCTGTTTTACGCGTTAAAAGGTAGATTAAAAGCTTCCAAAACGTGCTGTTTCGTGAGCATAAAATAATCATTTTCAAGCATTTTAGATTGCTGGAAATCGTTCAAATAGTTTTAAATATTAATAAAAACGAATAATAAAAAATTTCGTCGTTTTATTCTTGTTTTACGCGTTAAACGCAGATTAAAGCTCAAAACGTGCTGTTTTGCTTAAATAATCATATTAAAGTATTTTAGATCGTTGATATCGTCTAAATAGAAGCAATATTAATAAAACGAATAATAAAAATTTGCCGTTTTATGCGCTGTTTTACGCGTTAAAACGCAGATTTGGGCTCAAAACGCGCGGCTTTAAGTAAAATAATCATTTTCAAGCATTTTAGATCGCTGAAATCGTCTGCCAAATAGAAGCATATTAATAAAAACGAATAATAAAAATTTGTCGTTTTTATGCAGCTTTACGCGTTAAAACGCAGGGATTTAAGCCTGCCAAAACGCTGTTTTGCTACAGCCAATCATTTCAAGCGTTTTAGATCGTTGAAATCGTTCAAATAGACGTACATTAATAAAAACGAATAATAAAAAATTTCTGTCACTTTTTATGCTGTTTTACGCGTTAAAACGCAGATTAAAGTTCAAAACGTGCTGTTTTGCTAGAATAAATAATTTTCAAGCATTTGATCGTTGAAATCGTTCAAATAAAAGCAATATTAATAAAAACGAATAATAAAAATTCACGTTTTTATGCTTTCTGCTCTTTTATGCTGCTTAAAAACGTTGTGATTAAAAGCTCAAAACGTGCTGTTTTGCTAAAATAATCATTTTCTTGCCATTTTAGATCGTTGAAATCGTCTTCAAATAGGACGCAATATTAATAAAAACGAATAATAAAAATTTCTGTCGTTTTATGCTGTTTTACGCGTTAAAACGTAGATTAAAGCTCAAAACGTGCTGGTTTTGCTAAAATAATCATTTTGCTTAATTTCCTGATGATTGAAATCGTTCAAATAGAGGTATTATTAATAAAAAAAACGAATAATAAAAAAATTCGTCGTTATTAGCTGCCTTTTACGCGTTAAAACGTGATTAAAGCTCAAAACGCTGTTTTGCTGCTAAAATAATCATTTTCAAGCATTTTAGATCGTTGAAATCGTTCAAATAGAAGCAATATTATTAAAAACGACAATAAAAAATTCGTCGTTTTTGCTGTTTTACGCGTTAAAACGCAGATTAAAAGCTCAAAACGTGCTGTTTGCTAAAATAATCATTTTCAAGCATTTTGACCGCTGAACCGTTCAAATAGAAGCACATAATAGAAAACGAATAATAAAAATTTTGTCGTTTTATAAGCTGTTTTACGCGTTAAAACGCAGATTTAAGCTCAAAACGCGCTCTTTGCTAAATAATCATTTTCAAGCATTTTAGATCGTTGAAATCGTTCAAATAGAGGCAATATTAATAAAAACGAAGAAATAAAAATTGGTCCTTTTATGTTGTTTTACGCGTTAAAACGCAGATTAAAGCTCAAAACGTGCTGTTTTGCTAAAATAATCATTTTCAAGCATTTTAGATTGTTGAAATCGTTCAACCGACTAATATTAATAAAAACGTAAAGAATAAAAATTTCGTCGTTTTGTTGTTTTACGCGTTAAAACGCAGATTTTAAGCTCAAAACGCGCCTCTTTTGCTAAAATAATCATTTTCAAGACGTACATCGTTGAAATCGTTCAAATAGTAATATTAACAAAAACGAATAATAAAATTGGTCCTTTTTATGTTGTTTTACGTTAAAAAACGCGTGATTTAAAAGCTCAAAACGTGCTGTTTTGCTGCTAAAATAATCATTTTCAAGCATTTTAGATTGTTGAAATCGTTCAAAATAGACTCAATATTAATAAAACGAATAATAAAAATTCTGTCGATTTTATGCTTTTTACGCCAAAACGCAGATTTGCTCAAACGTGCTCTTTGCTAAAATAATCATTTTCAAGCATTTTAGATCGTTGAAATCGTTCAAATAGAGGCAATATTAATAAAAAACGCAACAAAAATTGGTCCTTTTTACGGCTTGTTTTACGCGTTAAAATGCGCGAGATTAAAGCTCAAACGTAAAGCTGTTTTGCTAAAATAATCATTTTCAAGCATTTTGATTGCTGAAATCGTTCAAATCGACTCAATATTAATAAAAACGAAGAATAAAAATTTCTGGCCGTTTTGGCGTTGTTTTACGCGTTAAACGCAGATTTAAGCTCAAAACGCGCTCCTTTGCTAAAATAATCATTTTCAAGCATTTTACATCGTTGAAATCACTGTCTCAAATAGGGGGCAATATTAATAAAACGAATAATAAAAAATTGGTCCTTTTGCTGTTTTACGCGTTAAAACGCATTAAAGCTCAAAACGTGCTGTTTTGCTACAAAATAATCATTTCAAGCATTTTAGATTGCTGGAACTGCTAAATAGACTCAATATTAATAAAAAAAACGAATAATAAAATTTCGTCGATTTTATGCTGTTTTACGCGCTAAAACGCACGGCGCCCAAACGTGCTGTTTTATAAAATAACTTCATTTTCAAGCATTTTAGATCGTTGAAATCGTTCAAATAGAAGCACATTAAAAAAACGAATAAATAAAATTTTATCGTTTTATTGTTTTACGCGTTAAAACGCAGATTAAAGCTCAAACGTGCTGTTTTGTTAAAATAATCATTTTCAAGCATTTTAGATTGTTGAAATCGTTCAAATAGAAGCAATATTAATAAAAAAACGAATAGTCAAAATTTCTGTCGTTTTGCGACTTGCCTTTACGCGTGAAAACGATTAAAGTGCCTCCAAACGTGCTGTTTTGCTAAATAATCATGCATAAAGTATTTTATCGTTGATATCGTCGTAAATAGAAGCAATATTAATAAAAACGAATAATAAAAAATTTCTGTCGTTTTTATGCTGTTTACGCGTTAAACGCAGATTTAAGCTCACAAACGTGCGCGGTTTTGCTAAAATAATCATTTTCAAGCATTTTAGACGTTGAAATCGTTCAAATAGAAGTACTATTAATAAAAACGAATAATAAAATTTTGTCGTTTTATGCAGTTTTACGCGTTAAACGCAGATTTGGGGTTTTCCCAAAACGCCTGTTTTGCTAAAATAATCATTTTCAAGACGATCGAAATCGTTCAAATAGAAGTTAAGATTAATAAAAACGAATAACAAAATTTCGTCGTTTTATGTTGTTTTACGCGTTAAAACGCAGATTAAAGCTCCAAATGCTGTTTTGCCAAAATAATCATTTTCAAGCATTTTAGATCGTTGAAATCGTTCAAATAGAAGTAATATTAATAAAAACGAATAGAAAAAAATTCGTCGTTTTATGTTGTTTTACGCGTTCAAACGCAGATTAAAAGCTCAAAACGTGCTGGTTTTGCTGAAATAATCATATTAACGCATTTTAGATCGTTGATATCGTTCAAATAGGTTAAATATTAATGTCGAATAATAAAAATTTTGTCGTTTTATGTTGTTTTACGCGTTAAAACGCAGATTTGCTTAAAATGTGCGGTTTTGCTAAAATAATCATTTTCAGACATTTCAGATCGTTGAAATCGTTCATAGAAGCAAATATTAATGAAAAACGAATAATAAAAAATTTTGTCGTTTTATGCTGTTTACGCCAAAACGCAGACGAAGCTCAAAACGCCAGTTTCGCTAAAAATAATCACTTCAAGCATTTTACCGCTGAAATTGCCCAGAGGCAATATTAGCCAAAAACGAATAATAAAAAATTGGTCCCTTTTATATGTTTACGCGTTAAACGCAGATTAAAGCTCAAAACGTGCTGTTTTGCTAAATAATCATTTCAGCATTTAGATTGTTAAATCGTTCAAATAGACTCAATATTAACAAAAACGAATAATAAAATTCTGTCGTTCTTATGCTGTTTACGCGTTAAACGCAGGATTAAAGCTCAAAACGTGCTGTTTCTTTGCTAAAATAACGTTTCAAAGCATTTTAGATCGCTGAAACGTCCAAATAGAAAATATTAATAAAAACGAATAATAAAAAATTTCGTCGCTTTATGCTGTTTTACGCGTTAAAACGCAGATTAAAGCTCAAAACGCTGTTTTGCTAAAATAATCATTTTCAAGCATCAGGATCGTTGAAATCGTTCAAAATAAAAACAATATTAATAAAAAAACGGATAAATAAATAACGTCGTTTTGCTGTTTTACGTAAAAACGCAGATTAAAGCTCAAACGTGCTGTTTTGCTAAAATAATCATTTTCAAGCAGTTTAGACGTTGGAAATCGTTCAATAGAAGAAATATTAATAAAAAACGAATAATTAAATGTTATCGTTTTATGCTGTTATAATGCGTTAAAACGCAGATTTAAGCTCAAACGTGCTGTTTTGCTAAAATAATCATTTTCAAGCATTTTGTAGATCAAGCTGAAATCGTTCAAATAGAAGGCTATTAAAAAAACGAATAATAAAAAATTTCAATGTTTTTATGCTGTTTTACGCGTTAAAATGCAGATTAAAGCTCAAAACGTGCTGTTTTGTTAAAATAATCATTTTCAAGCATTTTAGATTGTTGAAATCGTTCAACAGAAGCTTTCAATATTAATAAAACGAATAATAAAAATTTCGTCGTTTTATTCTGTTGTTTTACGCGTTAAAACGCAGATTAAAGCTCAAAACGCGCTGTTTCTTTGGTTAAATAATCATATTAAAGTATTTTAGATCGTTGATATCGTCTAAATAGAAGCAATATTAATAAAAAAACGAATAATAAAAAATTTCGTCGTTTTTATGCTGTTTTACGCGTTAAAACGATTTAAGCCTGCCAAACGTGCGTATTTTGCTATAAAATAATCATTTTCAAGCATTTTAGATCGTTGGAAATCGTTCAAATAGAAGAATATTAATAAAAAACGAATAATAAAATTTTGTCGTTTTATGCAGTTTTACGCGTTAAAAACGCAGATTTAAGCTCACAAAACGTTGTTTTGCTGCTAAAATAATCATTTTCAAGCAGTTTTAGATCGTTGGAATCGTCTTCAAATAGACGTGCAATATTAATAAAAACGAATAATAAAAAAATTTCGTCGTTTTTATGCTGTTTTACGCGTTAAAAACGCAGATTAAAGTTCAAAACGTGCTGTTTGCTATAGAGCCAATAATTTTCAAGCATTTTAGATCGTTGAAATCGTTCAAATAAAAGCAATATTAATAAAAACGAATAATAAAAATTCGTCGTTTTATGCTGTTTACGCGTTAAACGCAGATTAAAAGCTCAAAACGTGCTGTTTTGCTAAAATAATCTCATTTCAAGCATTTGTGATCGTTGAAATCGTTCAAATAGACGCATATTAATAAAAAACGAATAATAAAAATTTCTGTCGTTTTATGCTGTTTTACGCGTTAAACGTAGATTAAAGCTCTCAAACGCTGTTTTGCTAAAATAATCATTTTGAAGTATCGATGATTGAAAATCGTTCAAATAGAGGCATTATTAATAAAAAAACGAATAATAAAAATTCGTCGTTGGTTATGTTGTTTTACGCGCTAAACGTATTTAAAGCTCAAACGTGCTGTTTTGCTAAAATAATCATTTTCAAGCATTTTGTGATCGCTGGAAATCGTTCCAAATAGAAGCTACCATATTAAAAAACGAATAATAAAAATTCGTCGTTTTTATGTTGCTCTTTACGCGTTAAAACGCAGATTAAAAGCTCAAAACGTGCTGTTTTGCTGCTAAAAATAATTCATTTTCAAGCATTTTAGATCGTTGAAATCGTTCAAATAGAAGCAATATTAATAGAAAAACGAATATAAAATTTTGTCGTTTTTATGCTGTTTACGTTAAAACGCAGATTTAAGCTCAAAACGCGCTCTTTGCTAAAAATAATCATTTTCAAGCATTTTAGATCGTTGAAATCGTTCAAATAGAGGCAATATTAATAAAACGAAGAACAAAAATTGGTCCTTTTTATGTTGTTTTACGCGTTAAAAACGCGTATTAAAGCTCAAAATGTGCCGCTGGCTGTTTTTAAAATAATCATTTCAAGCATTTTAGATTGTTGAAATCGTTCAAATCGACTCAATATTAATAAAACGAAGAATAAAAATTTTCGTCGTTTTTATGCTGTTTTACGCGTTAAAACGCAGATTTGCCCAAACGCGCTCTTTGCTAAAATAACTACTTTCTAAAGCATTTTACATCGTTGAAATCGTTCAAATAGGGGCAATATTAATAAAAACGAATAATAAAAATTGGTCCTTTTATGCTGTTTTACGCGTTAAAACGCAGATTAAAGCTCAAACGTGCTGTTTTGCTAAAATAATCATTTTCTAAGCATTTTAGATTGTTGGAAATCGTTCAAATAGACTCACAATAAAAACGAATAATACAAAAATTTCTGTCGATTTTATGCTGTTTTACGCTAAAACGCAGACGGCTCAAAACGCGCTATGTTTTGCTAAACAATCATTTTCAAGCATTTTAGATCGTTGGAAATCGTTCAAATAGAAGGCTATTAAAAAAACGAATAATAAAAAATTTTGTCGTTTTATAGCTGTTTTTACGCGTTAAAACGCAGATTAAAGCTCAAAACGTGCTGTTTGTTAAAATAATCATTTTCTTGCCATTTTTAGATTGTTGAAACTGTTCAAATAGAAGCAATATTAATAAAAACGAATAATAAAAATTTTGCCGTATTCTGTTTTACGCGTGAAAACGCAGGATTAAAGCTCAAAACGTGCTGTTTTGCTAAATAATCATATTAAAGTATTTTTAGATCGTTGGATACTGTTCAAATAGAAGTACATTAATAAAAACGAATAATAAAATTCTGTCGTTTTTGCAAATGTTTTACGCGTTAAAACGCAGATTTAAGCTCAAAACGTGCGGTTTTGCTAAAATAACGCCAAGCATTTTTAGATCGCTGAACGTTCAAATAGAAGCAAATATTAATAAAAAACGAATAATAAAAATTTTGTCGTTTTGCTGCAGTTTTACGCGTTAAAACGTAGATTTACCAAAACGTGCTTAAGGTTTTGCTGTACAATTCATTTTCAAGCATTTTAGATCGTTGAAATCGTTCAAATAGAAGTAAGATTAATAAAAACGAATAATTAAATTTCGTCGTTTTATATGCTGTTTTACGCGTTAAAACGCAGATTAAAAGCTCCTCAAAACGTGCTGTTTTGCTAAAAATAATCATTTCAAGCATTTTTAGATCGTTGAAATCGTTCAAATAGAAGCACATTAATAAAAAAACGAATAGAAAAAATTCGTCGTTTTATGTTGTTTTATTGCTCAAACGCAGATTAAAGCTCAAAACGTGCTGTTTTGCCGCTGAAATAAATAATCATATTAACGTGCATTTTAGATCGTTGATATCGTCTGGGCAAATAGAAGTAATATTAATAAAAACGAATAATAAAAATTTTGTCGTTTTATGCTGTTTTACGCGTTAAAACGCAGATTTAAGCTTAAAATGTGCGGTTTTACAAATAATCATTTTCAGACATTTTAGATCGTTGAAATCGTTCATATAGAGCACATAATGAAAAACGAATAATAAAAATTTTGTCGTTTTATGCTGTTTTACGCGTTAAAACGCAGATTTAAGCTCAAACGCGCTGCTTTTGCTAAAATAATCAATTTCAAGCATTTTAGATCGTTGAAATCGTCTGAAATAGAGGCAATATTTAATAAAAACGAATAATAAAATTGGTCCTTTTATGTTGTTTTACGCGTTAAAACGTAGGATTAAAGCTCAAAACGTGCTGTTTTACAAAATAATCATTTCAAGATTTTAGATTGTTGAAATCGTTCAAATAGACTCAATATTAATAAAAAACGAATAATAAAAAATTTCGTCGTTCTTATGCTGTTTTACGCGTTAAAACGCAGATTAAAGCCTTCAAACGCTGTTTTACAAAAATAATCGTTTTCAAGCATTTTAGATCATCGTTGGTAACCGTTCAAATAGAAGCAATATTAATTAAAAAACGAATAATAAAAATTGTCGTTTTTATGTTGTTTTACGCGTTAAACGCAGGATTAAAGCTCAAAACGTGCTGTTTTGCTAAATAATCTCATTTTCAAGCACTTTAGATCGTTGAAATCGTTCAAATAAAAACAATATTAATAAAACGAATAATAAATAATTCGTCGTTTTCGGCGCTGTTTTACGCGTAAAACGCAGATTAAAGCTCAAAACGTGCTGTTTTGCTAAAATAATCATTTTCTGCCAGTTTAGATCGTTGAAATCGTTCAAATAGAAGAAATATTAATAAAACGAATAATTAAAATGTTATCGTTTTATGTTGTTATAATGCGTTAAAACGCAGATATAAGCTCAAAATGTGCTGTTTTATAAAATAATCATGAAGCATTTCCGATGATTGGAAATCGTTCAAATAGAGGCATTATTAATAAAAACGAATAATAAAAATTCGTCGTTTTATGTTGTTTTACGCGTTAAAACGTAGATTAAAGCTCAAAACGTGCTGTTTTGCTAAAATAATCATTTTCGCTATTTTTAGATCGTTGAAATCGTTCAAATAGACGCTTATATTAATAAAAAACGAATAATAAAAATTTTGTCATTTTATGCTGTTTTACGCGTTAAAAGCGTAGATTAAAGCTCAAAAACGTGCTGTTTTACAAAATAATCATTTTCAAACAATTTAGATTGCTGGAAATCATTCAAATAGAAGCATTTATTAAAAAAAAAAAAGAAACGAATAATAAATTTTCTGCCGTTTTATAAGCGTTTTACGCGTTAAAACGTAGATTAAAAGCTCCAAAACGTGCTGTTTTGCTAAAATAATCATTTTCAAGCATTTTAGATCGTTGAACGTTCAAATAGAAGCAATATTAAAAAAAAAACGAATAATAAAAAATTAGTCGTTTTATGTTGTTTACGCGTTAAAACGTAGATTAAAGCTCAAAAACGTGCTGTTTTGCTAAAATAATCATTTCTAAGCATTTTAGATCGTTATTAAAATCGTTTAAATAGGAAGCAAGATTAATAAAAAACGAATAATTTTATAATTTTGTCGTTTTTATGTTGCTTTTACGCGTTAAAACGCAGATTAAAGCTCTCAAAACGCTGTTTTGCTATAAAATAATCTACCAAGCATTTTAGATCGTTGAAATCGTTCAAATAGACGCAATATTAATAAAAACGAATAATAAAAATTTTGTCGTTTTTTATGCTGTTTTACGCGTTAAAACGCAGATTAAAGCTCAAAAAGTGCTGTTTTGCTAAAATAATCATTTTCAAGCATATTAGATCGTTGAAATCGTTCAAATAGAACAATATTAATAAAAACGAATAATAAAAATTTCGTCGTTTTATGCTGTTTTAGCGTTAAAACGCAGATTCAAACTCATAACGTGCTGTTTTGCTAAAATAATCATTTTCAAGCATTTTGATCGTTGAAATCGTTCAAATAGAAGCAATATTAATAAAAACAAATAAAAAAATTTCGTCGTTTTTATGCTGTTTTCGCGTTAAAACGCAGATTAAAGCTCAAAAGTGCTGTTTTGCTAAAATAATCATTTTAAAGCATTTTAGATCGTTGAAGTCATTTCAAATAGAAGCAATATTGTAAAAACGAATAATAAAAATTTTGTTGTTTTTATGCTGTTTTACGCGTTAAAACGCAGATTTAAGCTCAAAACGTGCTATGTTTTGCTAAAATAATCATTTTCAAGCATTCTAGATCGTTGAAATCGTTCCAATAGAAGCAATATTAATAAAAACCGAATAATAAAATTTCGTCGTTTTTATGCTGTTTTACAAGTTAAAACGCAGATTAAAGCCAAAACGTGCTGTTTTGCTAAAGTAATCATTTTCAAGCTTTTTAGATTGTTGAAATCGTTCAAATAGAAACAATATTAATAAAACCGAATAATAAAAATTTTGTCGTTTTTATGCTGTTTTACACGTTAAAACGCAGCTTTAAGCTCAAAACGAGCTGTTTTGCTAAAATAATCATTTTCAAGCATTTTAGATTATTGAAATCGTTCAAATAGAAGCAATATTAATAAAAACGAATATAAAAATTTCGTCGTTTTATGCTGTTTTACGCGTTAAAACGCAGATTAAAAGCTCAAAACGTGCTGTTTTGCTAAAATAATCATTTTCAAGCATAATAGATCGTTGAAATCGTTCAAATAGAAGAAATATTAATAAAAACGAATATTAAAAATTTCGTCGTTTTTATGCTGTTTTACGCGTTAAAACGCAGATTAAAGCTCAAAACGTGCTGTTTTGCTAAAATAATCATTTTCAAGCTTTTGAGATTGTTGAAATCGTTCAAATAGGACATTTCCGATGTAAATCAGTTCAAAAGAGCAAGTATTAATTAAAACGAATAATAAAATTCGCGTTTTATTTTGTTTTACGCGTTAAAACGAAGATTAAGCTCAAAACGTGCATTTTTGCTTAAAATAATTTTCAAGCATTTTAGATCATTGCCAAATCGTTCAAATAGGCGCAAATATTAATAAAAACGAATAAAAATTTTAGATCGTTTTATGCTGTTTTATGCGCTAAAGCGCAGATTAAAAGCTCAAAAACGTGCTGTTTTCGTTAAAATAATCATTTTCAAGCATTTTAGATCGTGAAATCGTTCAAAGTTGCAATTAATAAAAACGAATAATAAAAATTTCGTCGTTTTTATGCATTTTTACGCGTTAAAATGCAGATTAAAAATCTAAACTTAGCTGTTTTTTACATTAAACATTTCAAGCATTTTAGATCGTGAAATCGTTCAAAATAATCAATATTAATAAAACGAATAATTAAAAATTCGTCGATTTATGCTTTATAGCGTATAAAAAAATCGTTAAAGCTCAAAACTTGTGCCGTTAGCGTAAAATAATCATTTTCATAAGCATTTTAGATCGTTAAATCGTTCAAATAGAAGCAAATTAAAAAAAACGAATAATAAAAATCGTTTTATGCTGTTTTACGCGTTAAATGCCAGATTAAAGCTCAAAACAGCTGTTTGCTAAAATAATCAATTTCAAGCATTTATCTTAATCGTTAAAGCGTGAAAATGTTCAAATACAAAACGAATAATAAAAATTGTCGTTTTATGCTCTTTTATCGTTAAAACGCAATTAAGCTCAAAACGTGCTGTTTTGCTAAAATATCTTTTTCAAATTTTAGATCGTTGAAATTGTTCAAATAGGCAATATTAATAAACAAAATAATAAAAAGAAGTTGTTTTTATGCTGTTTTACGCTTTAAAACGCAGATTAAAACTCAAAACGTGCTGTTTTGCTAAAATCAACATTTTTCAGCTTTGAATCGTTGAAACTTCAAATATAAATTAAAAAAACGAATAATAAAAATTCGTCGTTTTTTTGCTGTTTTACGCGTTAAAACGCAGATTAAAGCTCAAAACGTGCTGTTTTGCTAAAATAATCATTTTCAAGCAGTTTTAGATCGTTGAAATCGTTCAAATAGACGCAATATTAATAAAAACGAATAATAAAAATTTCGTCGTTTTTATGCTGTTTTACGCGTTAAAACGCAGATTAAAGCTCAAAACGTGCTGTTTTGCTAGAATAATCATTTTCAAGCATTTTAGATCGTTGAAATCGTTCAAATAAAAGCAATATTAATAAAAACGAATAATAAAAAAATCGTCGTTTTTATGCTGTTTTACGCGTTAAAACGCAGATTAAAGCTCAAAACGTGCTGTTTTGCTAAAATAATCATTTTCAAGCATTTTAGATCGTTGAAATCGTTCAAATAGACGCAATATTAATAAAAACGAATAATAAAAATTTCGTCGTTTTTATGCTGTTTTACGCGTTAAAACGTAGATTAAAGCTCAAAACGTGCTGTTTTGCTAAAATAATCATTTTAAGCATTTCATGTTGAAATCGTTCAAATAGAGGCATATTAATAAAAACGAATAATAAAAAATCGTCGTTATTATGCTGTTTTACGCGTTGAAACGCAGATTAAAGCTCAAAACGTGCTGTTTTGCTAAAATAATCATTTTCAAGCATTTTAGATCGTTGAAATCGTTCAAATAGAAGCAATATTATTAAAAACGAATAATAAAAATTCGTCGTTTTGACGTGATAACGTCTCTAAAATCGTTTTACGGGTGACCGGTTCAGAAACTGTGTCGCGAGGCCTCACGAGGCCGATCGCAGGTATACCCCCTCTCGTTATAACCTTAGGCTCCCCGCACCTACAAACTTTTATCGGCCGATATTTTGATCGGGTTGGGCTGTGAGCGCGACACTACGCCAACTAAACAGTTGGGTTTGTGGTGAGTGCGCACATCAGACAACAGTCGGCCGACTGCACCAATACTCTGGAGCGAACTAAATTGATCAAGTCGGCCGACTAAACAATCGGTAGGTGTGCGCGCTTGCGACGAGCTCCATACTGATATCGCAGTCGGCCGATAGTTAGCCTGGTGGCCGATAGTTTAGTTTGAACGCAGTTGGGCAGCCCATCAAACTTGTTTATCGGCCGATACAAAATCGTTGTAGAATGCGGACTTGCATACATCTTCATACTGATTATAAGCCCGACCAAACTATCGGCCGATAAAAAGTTTGTAGTGTGCGGGAGCCTTAGTTTTCGTCTGAATGTTTAACAGTAAGGCTCCCGCACACTACAAACTTTTATCGGCCGATATTTTGATCGGGTTGGGCTATGACGCGCACACTACGCCAACTAAACAGTTGGGTTTTGTGGGGAGTGCGCACACTAGACAACAGTCGGCCGACTGCACCAATACTCTGAGCGAACTAAATTGATCAAGTCGGCCGACTAAAAAAATCGGTAGGTGTGCGCGCTTGCGACGAGTTCCATACTGATATCGCAGTCGGCCGATAGTTGGCCTGGTTGGCCGATAGTTTAGTTTGAACGCAGTTGGGTAGCCCATCAAACTTGTTTATCGGCCGATACAAAATCGTTGTAGTGTGCGGACTTGCATACATCTTCATACTGATTATAAACCCGACCAAACTATCGGCCGATAAAAGTTTGTAGTGTGCGGGGAGTCTAAAACAAAATGTGAAGTGCAAGTGAAGTGTTACAACAATTGCAACAAACAAAACTTATATCACCAATAAGACGTTATCACGTAAACATCTCGATCGTAAACCTACTTTACAAACAAACCATTTTTTATGCTGTTTTACGCGTTAAAACGCAGATTAAAAGCTCAAAACGTGCTGTTTTGCTAAAATAATCATTTTCAAGCATTTTAGATCGTTGAAATCAGTTCAAATAGAAGCAATATTAATAAAAACGAATAATAAAAATTTTGTCGTTTTTATGCTGTTTTACCCCGTTAAAACGCAGATTTAAGCTCAAAACGCGCTCTTTTGCTAAAATAATCATTTTCAAGCATTTTAGATCGTTGAAATCGTTCAAATAGAGGCAATATTAATAAAAACGAAGAATAAAAATTGGTCCTTTATGCTGTTTTACGCGTTAAAACGCAGATTAAAGATCAAAACGTGCTGTTTTGCTAAAATAATCATTTTCAAGCATTTTAGATCGTTGAAATCGTTCAAATAGACGCAATATTAATAAAAACGAATAATAAAAAATTTTGTCGTTTTTATGCTGTTTTACGCGTTAAAACGCAGGTTAAAGCTCAAAACGTGCTGTTTTGCTAAAATAATCATTTTCAAGCATTTTAGATCGTTGAAATCGTTCAAATAGAATCAATATTAATAAAAACGAATAATAAAAATTCGTCGTTTTTATGCTGTTTTACGCGTTAAACGCTGATTAAAGCTCAAAACGTGCTGTTTTGCTAAAATAATCATTTTCAAGCATTTTAGATCGTTGAAATCGTTCAAATAGAAGCAATATTAATAAAAACGAATAATAAAAAATTCGTCGTTTTATGCTGTTTTACGCGTTAAATCGCAGATTAAAGCTCAAAACGTGCTGTTTTGCTAAAATAATCAATTTCAAGCATTTTAGATCGTTGAAATCGTTCAAATAGAAGCAATATTAATAAAAACGAATAATAAAAATTTTGTCGTTTTATGCTGTTTTACGCGTTAAAACGCAGATTTAAGCTCAAAACGCGCTCTTTTTCTAAAATAATCATTTTCAAGCATTTTAGATCGTTGAAATCGTTCAAATAGAGGCAATATTAATAAAAACGAAGAATAAAAATTGGTCCTTTTATGCTGTTTTACGCGTTAAAACGCAGATTAAAGATCAAAACGTGCTGTTTTGCTAAAATAATCATTTTCAAGCATTTTAGATCGTTGAAATCGTTCAAATAGACGCAATATTAATAAAAACGAATAATAAAAATTTTGTCGTTTTATGCTGTTTTACGCGTTAAAACGCAGGTTAAAGCTCAAAACGTGCTGTTTTGCTAAAATAATCATTTTCAAGCATTTTAGATCGTTGAAATCGTTCAAATAGAATCAATATTAATAAAAACGAATAATAAAAATTCGTCGTTTTATGCTGTTTTACGCGTTAAAACGCTGATTAAAGCTCAAAACGTGCTGTTTTGCTAAAATAATCATTTTCAAGCATTTTAGATCGTTGAAATCGTTCAAATAGAAGCAATATTAATAAAAACGAATAATAAAAATTCGTCGTTTTATGCTGTTTTACGCGTTAAATCGCAGATTAAAGCTCAAAACGTGCTGTTTTGCTAAAATAATCAATTTCAAGCATTTTAGATCGTTGAAATCGTTCAAATAGAAGCAATATTAATAAAAACGAATAATAAAAATTCGTCGTTTTTATGCTCTTTTACTCGTTAAAACGCAGATTAAAGCTCAAAACGTGCTGTTTTGCTAAAATAATCATTTTCAAGCATTTTAGATCGTTGAAATCGTTCAAATAGACGCAATATTAATAAAAACGAATAATAAAAATTTTGTCGTTTTATGCTGTTTTACGCGTTAAAACGCACGTTAAAGCTCAAAACGTGCTGTTTTGCTAAAATAATCATTTTTAAGCATTTTAGATCGTTGAAATCGTTCAAATAGGCGCAATATTAATAAAAACGAATAATAAAAATTTAGTTGTTTTATGCTGTTTTACGCTTTAAAACGCAGATTAAAACTCAAAACGTGCTGTTTTGCTAAAATAATCATTTTCAGCATTTTAGATCGTTGAAATCGTTCAAATAGAAGCAATATTAATAAAAACGATAATAAAAATTCGTCGTTTTATGCTGTTTTACGCGTTAAAACGCAGATTAAAGCTCAAAACGTGCTGTTTTGCTAAAATAATCATTTTCAGCATTTTGATCGTTGAAATCGTTCAAATAGATGCAATATTAATAAAAACGAATAATAAAAATTTCGTCGTTTTATGCTGTTTTACGCGTTAAAAACGCAGATTAAAGCTCAAAACTGCTGTTTTGCAAAAAATA
>NW_027047280.1:0-15989 GCF_025399875.1 Dalotia coriaria
TTGCTAAAATAAGCATTTTCAAGCATTTTAGATCGTTGAAATCGTTTAGACGCAATAAAAATAAAACGAATAATAAAATTTCGTCCCTTTTTATGCTGTTTTTTCGCGTTAAAACGCAGAATAAAGCTAAAACGTGCTGTTTTGCTAAAATAAGCATTTTCAAGCGTTTTTAGATCGTTGAAATCGTTCAAATAGACGCAATATTAATAAAAACGAATAATAAAAATTTCGTCGTTTTTATGCTGTTTTACGCGTTAAAACGCAGATTAAACTCAAAACGTGCTGTTTTGCTAAAATAAGCATTTTCAAGCATTTTTTGATCGTTGAAATCGTTCAAATAGAAGCAATATTAATAAAAAAGAATAATAAAAATTCGTCGTTTTTATGCTGTTTTACGCGTTAAAACGCAGATTAAAGCTCAAAACGTGCTGTTTTGCTAAAGTAAGCATTTTCAAGCATTTTAGATCGTTAAATCGTTCAAATGAAGCAATATTAATAAAAACGAATAATAAAAATTCGTCGTTTTTTTTGCTGACGCGTTAAAACGCAGATTAAAACTCAAAACGTGCTGTTTTGCTAAAATAAGCATTTTCAAGCATTTTTGATCGTTGAAATCGTTCTGATGCAATATTAATAAAAACAATAATAAAAATTTCGTGTTTTATGCTGTTTTTCCCTTAAAACGCAGATTAAACTCAAAAAGTGCTGTTTTTTTCTAAAATAAGCATTTTCAAGCATTTTAATCGTTGAAATCGTTCAAAAAAAAAGCAATATTAATAAAAAAAGAATAAAAAAAATTCGTCGTTTTTTATGCTGTTTTCCTTAAAAAGCAATTAAAACCCAAAAAGTGCTGTTTTGCTAAAATAAAAACATTTTCAAGTATTTTAGATGTGAAATCATTCAAATAGACGCAATAAAATAAAAAAGAATAATAAAAAATTTCGTCTTTTTTTTGCTGTTTACGCGTTAAAAAGCAGGGAAAAAAATCAAAACGGCTGTTTTCTCAAAAAATTTTCAAACGTTTTAGATGTTAAATCGTTCGAATAGACGCAATATTAATAAAAAAAAAATAATAAAAATTTCGTGTTTTTATGCTGTTTTCGCGTTAAAACGCAGATTAAAACCCAAAAAGTGCTGTTTTGCTAAAAAAAGCATTTTCAAGCATTTTAGATCGTTGAAATCGTTCAAATAGAAACCCAAAATTAATAAAACGAATAATAAAAATTCGTCGTTTTTGCTTGTTTTACGCGTTAAAACGCAGATTAAAAACTCAAAACGTGCTGTTTTTTCTAAAATAAACATTTTCAAGTATTTTAGATCGTTTGAAATCCGTTCAAAAGACGCAATATTAATAAAAACGAATAATAAAAATTTCGTCGTTTTATGCTGTTTTTCGCGTTAAAACGCAGATTAAAACTCAAAACGTGCTGTTTTGCTAAAATAAAAACATTTTCAAGCATTTTAGATCGTTGAAATCGTTCAAATAGCGCAATATTAATAAAAACGAATAATAAAATTCGTCGTTTTATGCTGTTTACGCGTTAAAACGCAGATTAAAGCTCAAAACGTGCTGTTTTGCTAAAATTAGCATTTTAGATCGTTTGAAATCGTTCAAATAGAAGCAATATTATAAAAACGAATAATAAAAATTCGTCGTTTTTTTGCTGTTTTACGCGTTAAAACGCAGATTAAAAACTCAAAACGTGCTGTTTTGCTAAAATAAGCTTTTCAAGCATTTTAGTTCGTTGAAATCGTTCAAAAAAGAAGCAATATTAATAAAAACGAATAATAAAAATTCGTCGTTTTTTTGCTGTTTTACGCGTTAAAACGCAGATTAAAGCTCAAAACGTGCTGTTTTTGCTAAAATAAGCATTTTCAAGCATATTAGATCGTTGAAATCGTTCAAATAGACGCAATTTTAAAAAAAACGAATAATAAAAATTTCGTCGTTGTTATGCTGTTTTACGCGTTAAAACGCAGATTAAAGCTCAAAACGTGCTGTTTTGCTAAAATAAACATTTCGCCTTTTAGATCGTTGAAATCGTTCAAATAGACGCAATAAAAATAAAAACGAATAATAAAAAATTTTGTCGTTTTATGCTGTTTTACGCGTTAAAACGCAGAATAAAAACTAAAACGTGCTGTTCTGCTAAAAATAAGCATTTTCAAGCGTTTTAGATCGTTGAAATCGTTCAAATAGAAGCAATATTAATAAAAACGAATAATAAAAATTTCGTCGTTTTATGCTGTTTTACGCGTTAAAACGCAGATTGCCAAAGCGTGCTGTTTTGCTAAAGTAAGCATTTTTTAAAACATTTTAATCGTAAATTAAAACGCTTTAATATTAAAAACGCTTGCTTTTACGCGTTTAAAAGAGATTAATCAAACTTTGTTTTGTTTTCATTTTAAACAATTTTAATTTAAAAAAGAAAAAAAAAATTTTTATTTTAAAAAAAAAAAACCAAATGCTGTTTTAAAAAAGATTTTCAAGCTTTTTTCCTTAAACTTTGGGGTTTTAAAAAAATGCTGTTTTAGCGTTTTACGCGTTAAAACCAAAATTTTTGCTAAAAGGGGTTTTTTAAGATAAGATTTAAATTTAAATGGAATTTAAAAAAACAATAATAAAAACGGTTTTATTTTTTGCCCTTTTAAAACGTTTTTTCTTAAAACGGGGTTTTGCTAAAATCTTTTCCAAATTTTTATTTTAAATTTTAAATGGAATTTAAAAAAAATAATTTAAAAAAAAGGATGCGTTTTTAAAACGGTTATAAAATTTTACCTTAAAATTAAATTTTAAAATTTTTGTGTTAAATGTTCAAATAAGCATTTTTAAAAAATATTAAATGCGTATTTAAAAAAATAAAAAATTGTTTTATGCTGTTTTGGTAAAAACATTTTTAACAATTTGATCGTTGTGTTAAAAAAAGCAAATTTTAATTTAACGTTAAATTTGTTCTTTTTGCTGTTTTTAAAACGAATTAAAAATCCTTTTTGTTTTTATAAAAAGCATTTAAAAAATCGTTGAAATGTAAATAACAATATTTAAAACGAATTAAAAAAACGTCGTTTTTTGCTTTTAATAAAACGAATTAAACTCAAAAGTTTTGTTTTGCTTTAAAAAGCATTTTTAAATTTTTTCGTTGTTTCAAAATAAGCTATTTAAAGATTAAAATTTTCGTTTTATAACCATTTAATTTAAAAAGAAAATAAAAGCTTTAAATGCTGTTTTGCTAAAAGATTAAGCAAATTAGTTTGAAATGTTTAAATAGGAAAAATTTTAAAAAAAGAATAATTTAAAAAAAAAAATTAAAATTCGCGTTAGCGTTAGCTTAAAACGGGGGTTAAAACTTAAAATTTTTGTTTGAAATCTTTTAAATGCATTTTATAAAACGAAAATAAAAAAAACGTTAAAAATTGTTTTCTTTTTTGCGTTTTACCAAAGTGCGTTTGCCAAAATAACTTTCGCTTTTGTGTAAATGTTCAAATCAATTTAATTTAAAAAGAATAAAAAAATTCGTATTTTTCGGTTAGCGTTTTTGCTAAAACGGGGTTAAAACTTTCAAAATTTGTGTTTGTTAAAATAAGCAAATTTTTTAAAAAATTAAAAACGTCTTTTATGTTTACTTAAAACGCAGTAAAAAAACGTTTTTTTGTTTAAATAAATTTTAAGCATTAGACTTAAAACGTTCCTTTGAAAAAAAAATTTAAAAAAATTTAAATAAAAACGTTTTTAGCTTTAATTTAAAAAAGAATTTAAACTAAAAACGTCTTTTTTGCTTAAGCTTTAAGCATTTAACTTAAATCGTTTCAAAAAACAAAATTTTAAAAAACGTTAATAAAAAAAGGTTTTTTTTACGTTAAAACGAAATTAAAACTTGCTGTTTTGCTTAAAAAGCAATTTTTAAATTTAACGTTGTTTTCTAAAAACATTTTAATAACAAAATAAATTACGCTTTTAAATACGGTTAAAAAATTGCTCAAATGCTGTTTTGCTTAAAAAAGCCATTTAAAACTTTAAAACGTTTTCGTTTCAAATAGCCAATAATTTTTAACGTTAAAAATTCCTTTTAAGCTTTAATTAAAAAAGAAATAAAAACTCAAATGCTGTTTTGCAAAAAAGCAATTTAAGCTAACGTTGTTTCAAATAAGCAAAATTTAAGATTTAATTTAAATCGTTTTAGCTTTAATTAAAACGAAAATAAAATTTCCCTCGTTTTGCTTTTAAGCTTTTAAAAACTTTTTAACTTAAACCGTTTAAAAAAAATTTTCAAAACATTTTAAAATTCGTTGTTTTTGCGTTTTATTAAAACGAATTAAAACTAAAAATTTGTTTTTGCTTGCTTTTCAAGCAATTTAGATCTAAAACGTCAAATGGCTTTAAAAAAGAAAAAATTTGTTTTAAACGTTTACGCGTTAAAACGAGATTTAAATCAAAATCTGTTTTTGCTTACCGTTAAAGCATTAGATCTAAATCGTTCTAAACAATATTTAAAAGAAATAAAAAGTCTTTTATGCTTTACGCGTTAAAACGCAGATTAAAAACCCAAAAAGGGGTTTTTTTAAAATAAGCATTTTAGATTTTAACGTTAAATACGCAATAAAGCAATAAATAAAGGGAAAAATAAAAATTCGTCGTTTTATGCTGTTTGCGCGTTAAAACGCGATTAAACTCAAAACGTGCTGTTTTGCTTTAAAAAAAGCATTTTCAAGCATTTTAGATCGTTGAAATCGTTCAAATAGATGCAATATTAATAAAAACGATAATAAAATTTCGTCGTTTTTATGCAGCTTTACGCGTTAAAACGCAGAATAAAGCTCAAAACGTGCTGTTTTGCTAAAATAAGCATTTTAGATCGTTGAAATCGTTCAAATAGAAGCAATATTAATAAAACGAATAATAAAAATTCGTCGTTTTTATGCTGTTTTACGCGTTAAAACGCAGATTAAAACTCAAAACGTGCTGTTTTGCTAAAATAAAACATCTTCAAAGTATTTTAGATCGTTGAAATCGTTCAAATAGAAGCAATATTAATAAAAACGAATAATAAAAAATTCGTCGTTTTTATGCTGTTTTACGCGTTAAAACGCAGATTAAACTCAAAACGTGCTGTTTTGCTAAAATAAGCATTTTCAAGCATTTTAGATCGTTGAAATCGTTCAAATAGAAGCAATATTAATAAAAACGAATAAAAAAATCGTCGTTTTTTTGCTGTTTTCGCGTTAAAACCAATTAAAAAATCAAAACGTGCTGTTTTGCTAAAAAAAAACATTTTCAAGCATTTTAGATCGTTGAAATCGTTCAAATAGAAGCAATAAATTTTAAAAAGAATAATAAAAATTCGTCGTTTTTTTTGCTGTTTTACGCGTTAAACGCAGATTAAACTCAAAACGTGCTGTTTTTTAAAATAAGCATTTTCAAGCATTTTTAATCGTTGAAATCGTTAAATGAAGCAATATTAATAAAAACAATAATAAAAAATTGTCGTTTTATCTGTTTTACGCGGTTTAAAAAGCAGTTAAAGCTCAAAACGTGCTGTTTTTTCTAAAAAAAAGCATTTTCAAGCATTTTTGATCGTTGAAATCGTTCAAAAAGAACCCCAAAAAAATAAAAAAGAAAATTTAAAATTTCGTCTTTTTTTGGCCCTTTTACGCGTTAAAACGCAGGGAAAAAAGCTCAAAACGGTGCTGTTTTGCTAAAAAAAACATTTTAAGGTTTTTCGTTGAAATCGTTCAAATAGAAGCAATATTAATAAAACGGGGTAATAAAAAAATTTTGTCGTTTTATGCGGACACGCGTTAAAACCCCAGATTAAAACTCAAAACGTGCTGTTTTTTCTAAAATGGGATTTTTTAAGATTTTAGATCGTTGAAATCGTTCAAATGAAACAATATTAATAAAAAAAAATAAAAAAAATTTTCGTTTTATGCTGTTTTACGCGTTAAAACGCAGATTTTAAAAATCAAAACGGGTGTTTTTTCTAAAATAAAACATTTTCAAGCATTTTAGATCGTTGAAATCGTTCAAAAAAACAAATTTTTAATAAAAAAGAATAATAAAAAATTGTCGTTTTTATGGGTTTTTTCCGTTAAAACGCAGATTAAAACTCAAAAAAGTGCCTTTTTTCTAAAATAAGCTTTTCAAAACATTTTTAATCGTTTTAAATCGTTCAAATAGACGCAATATTAATAAAAACGAATAAAACCAAAAATTTGTTTTATGCTGGGGAAAAGCTTAAAAAAAGCGATTAAAACTCAAAACGTGTTTTTTTGCTAAAATAAACATTTTCAAGCATTTTTTGATCCCCTTGAAATCGTTCAAATAGAAACAATATTAATAAAAACGGGAAAAAAAAATTTGTCGTTTTATGCTGTTTTTTCGCGTTAAAACGCAGTTTAAAAATCAAAACGTGCTGTTTTAACAAAAAAAACTTTCAACATTTTAGATCTTAAAAACTTTTAAATAGAAGGGGAAAAATAAAAACGAATAATAAAAATTTTGTCGTTTTTTTGCTGTTTTACGCGTTAAAACGCAGAAAAAAACTCAAAACGTGCTGTTTTTTCTAAAAAGCATTTTTGGTTTTTTTGATCGTTGAAATCTTTAAATAGAGCAAATTTAAAAAAAAAACGAATAATAAAAAATTTTTTCGTTTTATGCTGTTTTACGCGTTAAAACGCGAAATTTAAAAATCAAAACGTGCTGTTTTGCTTTAAAAAAAAAACATTTTCAAAATTTTAGATCGTTGAAATCCCTTCAAATAGAAACAATATTAATAAAAACAAAAAATAAAAAAAACGTCGGTTTTTGCTGTTTTTCGGTTAAAAAGCAGATTAAAGCTCAAAAAGTGCTGTTTTTTCTAAAATAAAAACATTTTCAAGCATTTTTGATCCCTTGAAATCGTTCAAATAAGAAGCAATATTTAAAAACGAATAATAAAAAATTTTGGGCGTTTTTATGCTTTTTTTTCGCGGGGGAAAAAGCGATTAAACTCAAAACGTGCTGTTTTTTCTAAAATAAGCTTTTTAAGATTTTTAATCGTTGAAATCCCCTTCAAATAGACCAAAAATTAATAAAAACGAATAATAAAAATTTTCTTTTTTTTGCTGGGAAAGCGTTAAAACGCGATTAAAACTCAAAACGTGCTGTTTTGCTAAAATAAAGGCTTTCCCAACATTTTGGTCGTTGAAATCGTTCTGAAGCAATATTAATAAAAAAGAATAATAAAAAAATTTGTCGTTTTTTTGCTGTTTTTTACGCGGGGAAAACGCAAATAAAGCTTTCAAAAAAACCCTTTTTTCTGTTTTGCTTAAAAATTAAAACCAAATTTTTTTTAAAAAACATTTTTAAAATTTTAAATCGTTAAAAAATAGAAGCAATTTAATAAAAAAGAATAATAAAAAAAAATTTTGTGAAAAGCTGTTTTTCGCGTTAAAACGCGTTAAAACTCAAAACGTGCTGTTTTGCCCCAAAAAAACATTTTAAACATTTTAAAATGGTTTAAATCTTTTAAAAAGGCAATAATTTAAAAAAACGAATAATAAAAATTTTGTCGTTTTTTATGCTGTTTACGCTTTAAAAAGCAGAAAAAAAGCTCAAAACGTGCTGTTTTTTTCTAAAATAAGCCAAAAATTTTTGATCGTTGGGAAAACGTTCAAATAGACGCAATATTAATAAAAACGAATAATAAAATTTCGTCGTTTTTTTGCTGTTTTACGCGTTAAAACGCAGATTAAAGCTCAAAACGTGCTGTTTTGCTAAAAAAAGCATTTCAAGCATTTTAGATCGTTGAAATCGTTCAAATAGAAGCAATATTAATAAAACAAATAATAAAAATTCGTCGTTTTTTTGCTGTTTTACGCGTTAAAACGCAGATTAAAGCTCAAAACGTGCTGTTTTGCTAAAAAAAAGCATTTTCAAGCATTTTAGATCGTTGAAATCGTTCAAATAGAAGCAATATTTAAAAACGAATAATAAAAATTCGTCGTTTTATGCTGTTTTTCGCGTTAAAACGCAGAATAAAGCTCAAAACGTGCTGTTTTTTCTAAAAAAGCATTTTCAAGCATTTTAGATCGTTGAAATCGTTCAAATAGAAGCAATATTAATAAAAACGAATAATAAAAATTCGTCGTTTTTATGCTGTTTACGCGTTAAAACGCAGATTAAAGCTCAAAAAGTGCTGTTTTGCTAAAATAAGCATTTTCAAGCATTTTAGATCGTTGAAATCGTTCAAATAGACGCAATATTTAAAAAAAACGAATAATAAAAATTCGTCGTTTTTTTTGCTGTTTTACGCGTTAAAACGCAGATTAAAGCTCAAAACGTGCTGTTTTGCTAAAATAAGCATTTTCAAGCATTTTAGATCGTTGAAATCTTTCAAAAAAGAACAATAATAATAAAAAAAGAATAATAAAAATTCGTCGTTTTATGCTGTTTTACGCGTTAAAACGCAGATTAATGCTCAAAACGTGCTGTTTTGCTAAAATAAAACATTTTTTAAAAATTTTAGATCGTTGAAATCGTTCAAATAGAAGCAATATTAATAAAAACGAATAATAAAAAATTCGTCGTTTTTATGCTTTTTTTTACGTGTTAAAACGCAGATTAAAAGCTCAAAACGTGCTGTTTTGCTAAAATAAGCATTTTCAAATTTTTAGATCGTTGAAATCGTTCAAATAGACGCAATATTAATAAAAACGAATAATAAAAATTTCGTCGTTTTTTTGCTGTTTTACGCGTTAAAACGCAGATTAAAGCTCAAAACGTGCTGTTTTGCTAAAATAACATTTTCAACATTTTAGATCGTTGAAATCCCTTCAAATAGACGCAATATTAATAAAAACGAATAATAAAATTCGTCGTTTTTTTGCTGTTTTACGCGTAAAACGCAGATTAAAAAATCAAAACGTGCTGTTTTGCTAAAATTAACATTATAGATCGTTGAAATCGTTCAAATAGAAGCAATATTAATAAAAACGAATAATGAAAAATTCGTCGTTTTTATGCTGTTTTTCGCGTTAAAACGCAGATTAAAGCTCAAAACGTGCTGTTTTGCTAAAATAAGCATTTTCAAGCATTTTAGTTCGTTGAAATCGTTCAAATGAGCAATATTAATAAAAACGAATAATAAAAATTCGTCGTTTTATGCTGTTTTACGCGTTAAAACGCAGATTAAAACTCAAAACGTGCTGTTTTGCTAAAATAAGCATTTTCAAAACATTTTAGATCGTTGAAATCGTTCAAATAGACGCAATATTAATAAAAACGAATAATAAAAATTTCGTCGTTGTTATGCTGTTTTACGCTTAAAACGCAGATTAAAACTCAAAACGTGCTGTTTTGCTAAAATAAGCATTTTCAAGCATTTTAGATCGTTGAAATCGTTCAAATAGAAGCAATATTAATAAAAACGAATAATAAAAATCGTCATTTTATGCTGTTTTACGCGTTAAAACGCAGATTAAAGCTCAAAACGTGCTGTTTTTTCCAAAATAAGCATTTTCAAGCATTTTAGATCGTTGAAATCGTTCAAATAGACGCAATATTAATAAAAACGAATAATAAAATTTCGTCGTTTTATGCTGTTTTACGGTTAAAACTCAGAATAAAGCTCAAAACGTTGCTGTTTTGCTAAAATAAGCATTTTCAAGCATTTTTTGATCGTTGAAATCGTTCAAATAGAAGCAATATTAATAAAACGAATAATAAAATTCGTCGTTTTTATGCTGTTTTACGCGTTAAAACGCAGATTAAAGCTCAAAACGTGCTGTTTTGCTAAAATAAGCATTTTCAAGCATTTTAGATCGTTGAAATCGTTCAAATAGAGCAATTAATAAAACGAATAATAAAAATTCGTCGTTTTATGCTGTTTTACGCGTTAAAACGCAGATTAAAAGCTCAAAACGTGCTGTTTTGCTAAAATTAGCATTTTAGATCGTTGAAATCGTTCAAATAGAAGCAATATTAATAAAAACGAATAATGAAAATTTGTCGTTTTATGCTGTTTTACGCGTTAAAACGCAGATTAAAGCTCAAAACGTGCTGTTTTGCAAAATAAGCATTTTCAAGCATTTTAGTTCGTTGAAATCGTTCAAATAGAAGCAATATTAATAAAAACGAATAATAAAAAATTCGTCGTTTTATGCTGCTTTACGCGTTAAAACGCAGATTAAAGCTCAAAACGTGCTGTTTTGCTAAAATACATTTTCAAGCATTTTAGATCGTTGAAATCGTTCAAATAGACGCAATATTAAAAAACGAATAATAAAAATTCGTCGTTGTTATGCTGTTTTACGCGTTAAAACGCAGATTAAAACTCAAAACGTGCTGTTATAAAATAAGCATTTTCAAGCATTAATCGTTGAAATCGTTCAAATAGAAGCAATATTATTAAAAAGAATAATAAAATTCTGTTTTTTATCGTGTTTTAGTAAAAGCAGATTAAAATTCAAACGTTGTTTTGCTTAAATAAGCATTTTCAAATTTTAGATCGTTGAAATCGTTTAATAGAGCAATATTAATAAAAACGAATAAAAAAATTGTCATTTTATGCTGTTTCACGTTAAAACGCAGATTAAAGCTCAAAACGGTTTTGCTAAAATAAGCATTTTCAAGCATTTTAGATCGTTGAAATCGTTCAAATAGATGCAATATTAATAAAACGAATAATAAAATTTCGTCGTTTTATGTGTTTACTAAATAGAATAAAGCTCAAAACTTACTGTTTTTGCTAAAATAAAAGCATTTCAAGATTTTAGATCGTTAAATCGTTTCAAAAAAGAATATTAATTAAAACCTAATAAAAATTCGCGTTTTAAGTGTTTCACGCGTTAAAGAGTTAAATTAAACGTGCTGTTTTGCTAAAATAAGCATTTTCAAGATTTTAAATCGTTGAAATCTTCAATAAGACGCAAAATTAATAAAAACGAATAAAAAAATTCGTTTATGTTTTTACGTTAAAAGATAAAAACTCAAAACGTGCATTTTATGCTAAAATAAGCATTTTCAAACTATTTTAGATCGTTGAAATCGTTCAAATAGAAGTTAATATTAATAAAACGAATAAAAAAATCGTCGTTTTAGATGTTTTACGCGTTAAACGCGATTAAAGCTCAAAAACGTGCTGTTTGCTAAAATAAGCATTTTCAAACATTTTAGATCGTTAAATGTTCAAATAGAACAATATTAATAAAACAAATAATAAAAATTTCGTCGTTTTTATGCAGTTTACGCGTTAAAACGCAGATTAAACTCAAAACGTGCTGTTTTGATAAAATAAGCATTTCAAGCATTTTAGATCTTTTGAAATCGTTTAAAAAAGCAATATTAATAAAAAAAAACGAATAATAAAAAATCGTCATTTTATGCTGTTTTACGCGTTAAAACGCAGATTAAAGCTCAAAACGTCTGTTTTCCAAAATAAGCATTTCAAGCATTTTAGATCGTTGAAACGTTAAATAGACGCAATATTAATAAAAAACGAATAATTAAAATTTGTCGTTTTTAAGCTGTTATACGAGTTAAAACTCAGAATAAAGCCAAAACGTGCTGTTTTGCTAAAATAAGCATTTTCAAGCATTTTAGATGTTGAAATCGTTCAAATAGAGAATATTAATAAAAACGAATAATAAAAATCGTTTTAATGCTTTTACGCGTTAAAACGCAGATTAAAGCTCAAAACGTGCTGTTTTGCTAAAAATAAGATTTACAAGCATTTTAGATGTTGAAATCGTTCAAATAGAAGCAATATTAATAAAAACAATAATAAAAAATTCAATCGTTTTTATGTGTTTTACGCGTTAAAACGCAGATTAAAAGCTCAAAACGTGCTGTTTTCTAAAATAAGCATTTTCAAGCATTTTAGATCGTTGAAATCGTTCAAATAGAAGCAATATTAATAAAAACGAATAATAAAAATTAGTCGTTTTATGCTGTTTTAGCGTTAAACGCAGATTAAAGCTCAAAACGTGCTGTTTTGCTAAAATAAGCATTTTCTAGCATTTTAGATCGTTGAAATCGTTCAAATAGGACGCAATATTAATAAAAACAAATAATAAAAATTTCGTCGTTTTTATGCTGTTTTACGCGTTAAAACGCAGATTAAGCTCAAAACGTTATTTTGCTAAAATAAGCATTTTCAAGCATTTTAGATCGTTGAAATCGTTCAAATAGAAGCAATATTAAAAAAACGAATAATAAAAATTCGTCGTTTTATGCTGTTTTATGCTTAAAACGCAGATTAAAAGCTCAAAACGTGCTGTTTTGCTAAAATAAGCATTTTCAAGCATTTTAGATCGTTGAAATCGTTCAAATAGACGCAATAAAAATAAAAAAAACGAATAATAAAAATTTCGTCGTTTTACTGTTTACGCGTTAAAACGCGTTTAAAAGCTCAAAACGTGCGTTTTCTAAAATAAGCATTTTCAAGCATTTAGATCGTTGAAATCGTTCAAATAGACGAATATTAATAAAAACGAATAATAAAATTTCGTCGTTTTATGCTGTTTTACGCGTTAAAACACTGATTAAAGCTCAAAACGTGCTGTTTTGCTAAAATAAGCATTTTCAAGCATTTTAGATCGTTGAAATCGTTCAAATAGACGCAATATTAATAAAAACGAATAATAAAAATTTCGTCGTTTTTATGCTGTTTTACGCGTTAAAACGCAGATTAAAACTCAAAACGTGCTGTTTTTCTAAATAAGCATTTTCAAGCATTTTTTGATCGTTGGGAAAAGTTCAAAAAAGAAGCAATATTAATAAAAAAGAAAAAAAAAATTCGTCGTTTTTTTGCTTTTTTTTACGCGTTAAAAAGCGAATAAAACTCAAAACGTGCTGTTTTTGCTAAAATAAGCATTTTTTAAGCATTTTTTGATCGTTGAAATCGTTCAAAAAAGACGCCCAAAATTAATAAAAAAGAATAAAAAAATTTTGTCCCTTTTTAAAGCTGTTTACGCGTTAAAACGCCCGATTAAAACTCAAAAAAGTGCTGTTTTGCTAAAAATTTCATTTTTTGATCGTTGGGGAAAAACCCTTTAAAGAAGCAATATTAATAAAAACGAATAATGAAAAATTCGTCGTTTTTTTTGCTGTTTTTTCGCGTTAAAACGCAGATTTAAAACTCAAAACGTGCTGTTTTTTTCTAAAAAAAACATTTTTCAAACATTTTAGTTCGTTTTAAATCGTTTTCCCAAAAAAACAAAAAAAAAAACGAATAATAAAAAAATTTTCGTTTTATGCTGTTTTGCTTTGGGGTTAAAACTCCCAAAAAGTGCTGTTTTTTCTAAAATAAAAACATTTTCGGGATTTTTAAAAATCGTTGAAATCGTTCCCAAAATTTACGCAAATTTAAAAAAAACGAATAATAAAAAATTTTGTCGTTGTTATGCTGTTTTACGCGTTAAAACGCAAAAAAAAAAAACGTGCTGTTTTTTCTAAAATAAGCATTTTCAAGCATTTTAGATCGTTGAAATCGTTCAAATAGAAGCAATATTAATAAAAACCAATAATAAAAATTCGTCGTTTTATGCTGTTCACGCGTTAAACGCGGGTCAAAGCTCAAAACGTGCTGTTTTGCTAAAATAATAAACATTTTCAAGCATTTTAAATCGTTGAAATCGTTCAAATAGACGCAATATTAATAAAAACGGAATAATAAAAATTCGTCGTTTTATGCTGTTTTACGCGTTAAAACGCAGATTAAAGCTCAAAACGTGCTGTTTTGCTAAAATCGCTTCAAGCATTTTAGATCGTTGAAATCGTTTAAATAGAAGCAATATTAATAAAAACGAATAATAAAATTCGTCGTTTTTTATGCTGTTTTACGCGTTAAAACGCAGATTAAGCTCAAAACGTGCTGTTTTGCTTTAAAATAAGCATTTTCAAGCATTTTAGATCGTTGAAATCGTTCAAATAGAAGCAATATTAATAAAAACAAATAATAAAAATTTCGTCGTTTTATGCGAAGTTTTACGCGTTAAAACGCAGATTAAAACTCAAAACGTGCTGTTTTGATAAATATAAGCATTTTCAAGCATTTTAGATCGTTGAAATCGTTTAAATAAAAGCAATATTGTAAAAACGAATAATAAAAAATCGTCATTTTATGCTGTTTTACGCGTTAAAACGCAGATTAAAGCTCAAAACGTGCTGTTTGCCAAAATAAGCATTTTCAAGCATTTCAGATCATTGAAATCGTTCCAAATAGACGCAATATTAATAAAAAACGAATAATAAAAATTTCGTCGTTTTTATGCTGTTTACGAGTTAAAACTCAGAATAAAGCTCAAACGTGCTGTTTTAGCACAAAATAAGCATTTTCAAGCATTTTAGATCGTTGAAATCGTTCAAATAGAAGCAATATTAATAAAAACGAATAATAAAAATTCGTCGTTTTATGCTGTTTTACGCGTTAAAACGCAGATTAAAAACTCAAAACGTGCTGTTTTGCTAAAATAAGCATTTTCAAGCATTTTAGATCGTTGAAATCGTTCAAATAGAAGCAATATTAATAAAAACAAATAATAAAAATTCGTCGTTTTTATGCTGTTTACGCGTTAAAACGCAGATTAAACTCAAAACGTGCTGTTTTGCTAAAATAAACATTTTCAAGCATTTTTAGATCGTTGAAATCGTTCAAATAGACGCAATATTAATAAAAACGAATAATAAAAATTCGTCGTTTTTTATGCTGTTTTACGCGCGTTAAAACGCAGATTAAAGCTCAAAACGTGCTGTTTTGCTAAAATAAGCATTTTCAAGCATTTTAGATCGTTGAAATCGTTCAAATAGACGCAATATTAATAAAAACGAATAATAAAATTTCGTCGTTTTATGCTGTTTTACGCGTTAAAACGCAGATTAAAGCTCAAAACGTGCTGTTTGCTAAAATAAGCATTTTCAAGCACATTTTAGATCGTTGAAATCGTTCAAATAGAAGCAATATTAATAAAAACGAATAATAAAAAATTTGTCGTTTTTTTGCTGTTTTACGCGTTAAAACGCAATTAAAAACTCAAAACGTGCTGTTTTGCTAAAATAAAAATTTTCAAGCATTTTAGATCGTTGAAATCGTTCAAATAAAGCAATATTAATAAAAACGAATAATAAAAATTCGTCGTTTTTATGCGTTTTACGCAAAACGCAGAATAAACTCAAAACTCTTTTTTCTAAAATAAGCATTTTCAAGCTTTTAGATCGTTGAAATCGTTCAAATAGACGCAATATTAATAAAAAAGAATAATAAAAATTCGTCGTTTTTTTTTTGCTGTTTACGCGATAAAACGCAGATTAAAGCTCAAAACCTGTTTTTTTCAAAAAAAAGCATTTTTTAAACTTTTTTTATCGTTGAAATCTTTCAGATAGAAGCAATAATAATAAAAACGAATAATAAAAAAAATTTGTCGTTTTTATGCTTTTTACCCCGTTAAAAAGCAGATTAAACTCAAAACGTGCTGTTTTGCTAAAAAAAAGCATTTTCAGAATTTTAATCGTTGAAATCGTTCAAATGAAGCAATATTAATAAAAAAAGAATAATAAAAAATTTGTCGTTTTATGCTGTTTTTCGCGTTAAAAAGCGTTAAACTCAAAAAGTGCTGTTTTGCAAAAAAAACATTTTCAAGCATTTTATATCGTTGAAATCGTTAAATAGACGCAATATTAATAAAAACGAATAAAAAATTTCGTCGTTTTTTTTGCTGTTTTTTCGCGTTAAAACGCAGATTAAACCAAAAAGTGCTGTTTTTAAAATAAACATTTTCAAGCATTTTAGATCGTTGAAATCGTTCAAATAAACAATATTAATAAAAACGAATAAAAAAATTCGTCGTTTTTTTTGCTGTTTTCCGTTGAAAACCCGATTAAGCTCAAAACGTGCTGTTTTTTTCTAAAAAAGCATTTTCAAATAAGATCGTTAAATCGTTCAAATAGACCAATATTAATAAAAACGAATAATAAAAAATTTTGTCGTTTTATGCTGTTTTTCGCGTTAAAAGCG
>NW_027047281.1:0-15987 GCF_025399875.1 Dalotia coriaria
TCAAAACGTGCTGTTTTGCTAAAATGCCAAGCATTTTAGATGTTGAAATCGTTCAAATAGCGCAAATTTAAAAAAAACGATAAAAAAAAATTCGTCGTTTTTTCTGTTTTACGCGTTAAAACGCTGATTAAAGCTCAAAACTGTTTTTTTCTAAAATAAAAACATTTTCAAGCATTTTGATCGTTGAAATCGTTCAAAAAGACGCAATATTAATAAAAACGAATAATAAAAATTCGTCGTTTTTATGCTGTTTTACGCGTTAAAACGCAGATTAAAGCTCAAAACGTGCTGTTTTGCTAAAATGGCATTTTCAAGCATTTTAGATCGTTGAAAACGTTCAAATAGAAAATATTAATAAAAAAAAAAAAAAAATTTTGTTTTTCTGTTTTACGCGTTAAAAACGCAATTAAACTCAAAACGTCTGTTTTTTCTAAAATAACATTTTCAAGCATTTTAGATCGTTGAAATCGTTCAAATGAAGCAATATTAATAAAAAAAGAATAATAAAAAAATTTTGTCGGTTTTATGCTGTTTTACGCGTTAAAACCAGATTAAAACTCAAAACGTGCTGTTTTGCTAAAATAAGCAATTTCAAACATTTTGATGTTAAATCGTTCAAATAGACGCAATAAAATAAAAACGAATAATAAAATTTGTCGTTTTTTTGCTGTTTTTTCCCTTAAAACGCGTTAAACTCAAAAAGTGCTGTTTTGCTAAAATAACATTTTCAAGCATTTTTTGATCGTTAAAACGTTTAAATAGAAGCAATATTTAAAAAAAACGAATAATAAAAATTCGTCATTTTATGCTGTTTCGCGTTAAAAAGCAGATTAAACTCAAAACGGGGGCAAAATAAGCATTTTCAAGCATTTTAGATCGTTGTCTTCAAATAGCGCAATATTAATAAAAAAGAATAATAAAAATTCGTCGTTTTTTTTGCTGTTTTACCCCGTTAAAAAGAATTAAAAATAAAACGTCTGTTTTTTCTAAAAAAAAAGCATTTTCAAGCATTTTTTGATCGTTGAAATCGTTCAAATAGGCAATATTTAAAAAAAACGAATAATAAAAAAATTTGTGTTTTTATGCTGTTTACGCGTTTAAAACGCAGATTAAAACTCAAAACGTGCTGTTTTTGCTAAAAAACATTTTCAACTTTTAGACTAAAACGTTCAAAAAAAAAAATTTCGGAAAAAAATTGCCCCTTTTATGCTGTTTTGCGTTTAAAAAGCGATTAAACTCAAAACGTGCTCTTTGCTAAAATAAGCATTTTCGCATTTTAGATCGTTGAAATCGTTCAAATAGACGCAATTTAAAAAAAAACGAATAATAAAAAAATTTTGTCGTTTTTATGCTGTTTTTCGCGTTAAAACGCAGATTAAACTCAAAAAAGTGCTGTTTTCAAAATAAAACATTTTTAAGCATTTTAGATCGTTGAAATCGTTCAAAAACAATATTAATAAAAACGAAAAATAAAAAATTTGTCGTTTTTTTATTTATTACGCGTTAAAACGCAGTTAAAGCTCAAAACGTGCTGTTTTTTTAAAAATAACTTTTCGCATTTTGATCGTTTGCTGTTTTGCTAAAATAAACATCTTCAAGCATTTTAGATCGTTGAAATCACACAAATAGACGCAATATTAATAAAAAACGAATAATAAAATTTCGTCGTTTTTTATGCTGTTTTACGCGTTAAAACGCAGATTAAAGCTCAAAACGTGCTGTTTTGCTAAAATAAGCATTTTCAAGCATTTTAGATCGTTGAAATCGTTCAAATGAAACAGCCAGCAATAAAAACGAATAATAAAAAGATTCGTCGTTTTTATGCTGACACGCGTTAAAACGCAGATTAAGAAACTCAAAAACGTATACATTTTGCTAAAATAATAAAAGCATTTTCAAGCATTTTAGATCGTTGAAATCGTTCCGTGAACACGTATGGCAAAGCAAAATAACCAAGGCACGAAAACCGAACGCATTCAGCGCGATTCGAAGCTCAAACATGCGGCTTTGAAGCTGCGGCGGCACCAGCGCGTTTGAATCGTTGAAATCGTTTCAAATAGACGCAATATTAATAAAAACGAATAATAAAAAATTCGTCATTTTATGCTGTTTTACGCGTTAAACGCAGATTAAAACTCAAACGATGCTGTTTTGCTAAAATAGAGCATTTTCAAGCATTTTAGATCGTTGAAATCGTTCAGAATAGAAGCAATATTAATAAAAACGAATAATAAAAAATTCGTCGTTTTTTATTAACATTTACGCGTTAAAACGCAGTTAAAAACTCAAAGGCTTGATGCTGTTTTAACAAAATAAGCATTTTCAAAGCATTTTAGATCGTTGAAATCGTTCAAATAGAAACCAATAATGGCAAAAACGAATAATAAAAATTTCGTCGGTTTTATGCTGTTTTACGTTGAAACGCAGTTAAAACTCAAAACGTGCTGTTTTGCTAAAATAAAGCAATTTCAAGCATTTTAGATCGTTGAAATCACGTTCAAATGAACTTCAATAAAATAAAACGAATAATAAAATTTCGTCGTTTTATGCTGTTTTGCGTTAAAACGCAGAATAAACTCCGGCGATGCTGTGCGTAAAGCATTTTCAAAGCATTTTAGATCGTTGAAATCGTTCAAATAGAAGCAATATTAATATAAAAAGGCAGATAATAAAAATTCATTCATTTCTATGCTGTTTACGCGTTAAAACGCAGATTAAAAACTCAAAACGTGCTGTTTTTACTAAAATAAGCATTTTCAAACATTTTAGATCGTTGAAATCGTTCAAATAGACGCAATATTAATAAAAACAGATAATAAAAATTTCGTCGTTTTTATGCTGTTTTTCCACGCGTTAAAACGCAGATTAAAGCTCAAAAACGTGCTGTTTTTTGCTAAAATAAACATTTCAAGCATTTTTAAGATCGTTGAAATCGTTTGTTCAAATAGAAGCAATATTAATAAAAACGAATAGCCAAAATTTCGTCGTTTTATGCTGTTTACGCGTTAAAACGCAGATTAAAACTCAAAACGTGCTGTTTTTGCTAAAATAAACAATTTGGCATTTTAGATCGTTAAATCGGTGGAAATGAGCGCGTAAAAATAAAAAACGAACCGTAAAATTTCGTCGTTTTTTATGCTGTTTACGCGTTAAAACGCAGAATAAAAACTCAAAAACGTGTTGTTTTTGCTAAAATAAGCATTTTCAAGCATTTTAGATCTTTGAAATCGTTCAAATAGAAGCAATATTAATAAAAAACGAATAATATAAAATTCGTCATTTTTATGCTGTTTTACGCGCGAATTAAAAACGCAGTTAAAGCTCAAAACGTGCTGTTTTGCTAAAATAAGCATTTTCAAGCATTTTTAGATCGTTGAAATCGTTCAAATAGACGCAATTTAAAAAAAACGAATAATAAAATTTTGTCGTTTTTTTGCTGTTTTACGCGTTAAAACGCAGATTAAAGCTCAAAACGTGCTGTTTTGCTAAAATAAGCATTTTCAAGCATTTTAGATCGTTGAAATCGTTCAAATAGAAGCAATATTAATAAAAACGAATAATAAAAATTCGTCGTATTTATGCTGTTTTACGCGTTAAAACGCAGATTAAAGCTCAAAACGTGCTGTTTTGCTAAAATAAGCATTTTCAAGCATTTTAGATCGTTGAAATCGTTCAAATAGACGCAATAAATAAAAACGAATAATAAAATTTCGTCGTTTTTTATGCTGTTTTACGCGTTAAAACGCAGAATAAAGCTCAAAACGTGCTGTTTTGCTAAAATAAGCATTTTCAAGCATTTTTAGATCGTTGAAATCGTTCAAATAGACGCAATAATAAAAACGAATAATAAAAATTTCGTCGTTTTTATGCTGTTTTACGCGTTAAAACGCAGATTAAAGCTCAAATCGTGCTGTTTTGCTAAAATAAGCATTTTCGAAGCATTTTAAATCGTTGAATTCGTTCAAATAGAAGCAATATTAATAAAAACGAATAATAAAAATTTGTCGTTTTTATGCTGTTTTACCACGTTAAACGCAGATTAAAGCTCAAAACGTGCTGTTTTGCTAAAATAAGCATTTTCAAGCTTTTTAGGTCGTTGAAATCGTTCGAAATAGACGCAATAAAATAAAACGAATAATAAAAATTTCGTCGTTTTTATGCTGTTTACGCGTTAAAACGCAGAATAAACTCAAAACGTGCTGTTTTGCTAAAATAAGCATTTTCAAGCATTTTAGATCGTTGAAATCGTTCAAATAGACGCAATATTAATAAAAAGCGAATAATAAAAATTCGTCGTTTTTATGCTGTTTTACGCGTTAAAACGCAGATTAAAGCTCAAAACGTGCTGTTTTGCTAAAATAAGCATTTTCAACCATTTTAGATCGTTGAAATCGTTCAAATAGAAGCAATATTAAAAAACGAATAATAAAAATTTCGTCGTTTTTATGCTGTTTTACGCGTTAAAACGCAGATTAAAACTCAAAACGTGCTGTTTTGCTAAAATAAGCATTTTCAAGCATTTTAGATCGTTGAAATCGTTTAAATGGCAATATTAATAAAACGAATAATAAAAATTCGTCATTTTTATGCTGTTTTACGCGTTAAAACGCAGATTAAAACTCAAAACGTGCTGTTTTGCTAAAATAAGCATCAAATTTTAGATCGTTGAAATCGTTCAAATAGACGCAATAAATAAAAACGAAATTAAAAATTTCGTGCTGTTTTAGCAAAAAAGATTTAAATAAATCTTTTTTTTAAAAAAAAAATTTTAAAAATTTTTTAAACGTTATGTTTTAAATTAAACGCAATATTAATAAAAACGAATAATAAAAATTCGTCGTTTTTATCGTTTTAACGCGTTAAAACGCTTAAAGCTTCAAAACTGTGTATTTGCTAAAATAAGCATTTTAACGATTTTAAATCGTTAAATTTAAATAGAGCAATATAATAAAACGAATAATAAAATCGTCGTTTTTAGTTTAAGCTTAAAACGGTTTAAACTAAAACTAAGCGTATTTGATAAAATAAATTTTCAAGCATTTTAATCGTTGAAATTCGTTCAAATAGTTAAACTTAAAAACGAAAAAAAAATTTGCGTTTTTTGCTGTTTTAAGCGTTAAAACGCAGATTAAACTCAAAACGTGTGTTTTGCTAAAATAAGCATTTTCAAGCATTTAGATCGTTGAAATCGTTCAAATAGAACAATATTAATAAAAACGAATAATAAAAATTCGTCGTTTTTTTTTGCTGTATTACGCGTTAAAACGCAGATTAAAGCTCAAAACGTGCTGTTTTTCTAAAATAAGCATTTTCAAGCATTTTAGATCGTTGAAATCGTTCAAATAGACACAATAAAAAAAAAAACGAATAATAAAAAATTTTGTCCCTTTTTATGCTGTTTTACGCGTTAAAACGCAGATTAAAAACTCAAATCGTGCTGTTTTGCTAAAATAAGCATTTTCAAGCATTTTAAATCGTTGAAATCGTTCAAATAGAAGCAATATTAAAAAACGAATAATAAAAATTTCGTCGTTTTATGCTGTTTTACGCGTTAAAACGCAGATTGAAACTCAAAAACGTGCTGTTTTGCTAAATAAGCATTTTCAAGCATTTTAGATCACGTTGAAATCGTTTTAAATAGAAGCAATATTAATAAAACGAATAATAAAAAAATTCGTCATTTTATGCTGTTTTACGCGTTAAAACGCAGATTAAGCTCAAACGTGCTGTTTTGCTAAAATAAGCATTTTTCAAGCATTTTTAGATCGTTGAAATCGTTCAAATAGACGCAATATTAATAAAAACGAATAATAAGATTCGTCGTTTTTATGCTGTTTGTTTACGCGTTAAAACGCAGATTAAAGCAAAACGTCTGTTTTGCAAAATACTTTCAAGCATTTTAGATCGTTGAAATCGTTCAAATAGAAGCTTAATATTAATAAAAACGAATAATAAAAAAATTCGTCGTTTTTATGCTGTTTTACGCGTTAAAAACGCAGATTAAAACTCAAAACGTGCTGTTTTTAGCACAAATAAGCATTTTCAAGCATTTTAGATCATTGGAAATCGTTCAAATAGAAGCAATATTAATAAAAACGAATAATAAAAATTCGTCGTTTTATGCTGTTTTGCCGTTAAAACGCAGATTAAAGCTTTCAAAACGTGCTGTTTGCTAAAATAAGCATTTTTCAAGCATTTTAGATCGTTGAAATCGTTCAAATAGACGCAATAAAATAAAAACGAATAATAAAAATTTCGTCGTTTTTATGCTGTTTTACGCGTTAAAACGCAGAATAAAGCTCAAAACGATGCGTTTTGCTTTAAAATAAGCATTTTTCAAACATATTAGATCGTTGAAATCGTTTCAAATAAAACAGTATTAATAAAACGGAGTAATAAAAAATTCGCCGTTTTTTATGCTGTTTACGCGTTAAACGCAGATTAAAACTCAAAACGTGCTCTTTTGCAAAATAAGCATTTTCAAAGCATTTTAGATCGTTTGAAATCGTTCAAATGGGCATAATATTAATAAAACGAATAATAAAAATTTCGTCGTTTTATGCTGTTTTACGCGTTAAAACGCAGATTAAAGCTCAAAACGTGCTGTTTTTGCTAAAATAAGCATTTTCAAGCATTTTAGATCGTTGAAATCGTTCAAATAGAAGCAATATTAATAAAAAACGAATAATAAAAAATTCGTCGTTTTTTATGCTGTATTACGCGTTAAAACGCAGATTAAAGCTCAAAACGTGCTGTTTTGCTAAAATAAAGCATTTTCAAGCATTTTAGATCGTTGAAATCGTTCAAAGCAGGCGTAAAAATAAAAACGAATAATAAAATTTCGTCGTTTTTATGCTGTTTTACGCGCGTTAAAACGCAGATTAAAGCTCAAATCGTACGGTTTTAACAAAATAAGCATTTTCAAGCATTTTTAAATCGTTGAAATCGTTTAAATAGAAGCAATATTAATAAAAACGAATAATAAAAATTTGTCGTTTTTATGCTGTTTTACGTTAAAACGCAGATTAAAGCTCAAAACGTGCTGTTTTGCTAAAATAAGCATTTTCCAAGCTTTTTGATCGTTGAAATCGTTCAAATAGACGCAATAAAAATAAAAACGAATAATAAAAGAATTTCGTCGTTTTTTATGCTGTTTACGCGTTAAAACGCAGAATAAACTCAAAACGTGCTGTTTTGCTAAAATAAGCATTTTTCAAGCATTTTAGATCGTTGAAATCGTTCAAATAAGACGCAATATTAATAAAAAGCGAATAATAAAAATTCGTCGTTTTTATGCTGTTTACGCGTTAAAACGCAGATTAAAGCTCAAAACGTGCTGTTTTGCTAAAATAAGCATTTTCAACCATTTTAGATCGTTGAAATCGTTCAGCCGGCAATATTAAAAACGAATAGCAGGCTACGTCGTTTTATGCTGTTTTGCCCCGTTAAAACGCAGATTAAAATAAACGTGCTGTTTTTTTTTTGCTGGAAATAAGCATTTTCAAGCATTTTTAGATCGTTGAAATCGTTTTAAATAGAAGCAATAATAAAACAGACCGTAAAAAATTTCGTCGTTTTTTTATGCTGTTTTACGCGTTAAAACGCAGAATAAAGCTCAAAACGTGCTGTTTTCAGCACAAAATAAGCATTTTCAAGCATTACAGATCGTTGAAATCGTTCAAATAGATTGCGTGAAAACGAATAATAAAGAATTTCGTCGTTTTATGCTGTTTTACGCGTTAAAACGCAGATTAAAGCTCAAAACGTGCTGTTTGCTAAAACCTTCAGCATTTTCAAGCATTTTAGATCGTTGAAATCGTTCAAATAGAAGCAATATTAATAAAACGAATAATAAAAAATTCGTCGTTTTTATGCTGTTTTACGCGGTCAAACGCAGATTAAGCTCAAAACGTGCTGTTTTGCTAAAATAAGCATTTTCAAGCATTTTAGATCGTTGAAATCGTTCAAATAGACGCAATATTAATAAAAACGAATAATAAAAAATTCGTCGTTTTTATGCTGTTTTTACGCTAAAACGCAGATTAAAAACTCAAAACGTGCTGTTTTGCTAAAATAGGCATTTTCAACATTTTAGATCGTTGAAATCGTTCAAATAGAAGCAATATTAATAAAAACGAATAATAAAAATTCGTCGTTTTATGCTGTTTTACGCGTTAAAACGCAGATTAAAGCTCAAAAGTGCTGTTTTTGCTAAAATAAAGCATTTTCAAGCATTTTAGATCGTTGAAATCGTTCAATGAAAGCAATATTAATAAAACGTGTAAAATTTCGTCGGTTTTTATGCTGTTTTTTACGCGTTAAACGCAGATTAAAGCTCAAAACGTGCTGTTTTACAAATAAGCAATTTCAAGCATTTTAGATCGTTGAAATCGTTCAAATAGACGCAATAAAAAATAAAAACGAATAATAAAAAATTTCGTCGTTTTTTTATGCTGTTTACGCGTTAAAACGCAGAATAGCTCAAAACGTGCTGTTTTGCTAAAATAAGCATTTCAAGCATTTTTAGATCGTTGAAATCGTTCAAATAAACGTATTAATAAAAAACGAATAATAAAAATTCGTCATTTTCATATGAACACTTTAAAACGCAGATTAAAACTCAAAAACGTGCTGTTTTGCTAAAAATAAGCATTTTCAAGCATTTTAGATGTTTGAAATCGTTCAAATAGACGCAATAATAAAAACGAATAATAAAAGGGCTTCGTCGTTTTATGCTGTTTTACGCGTTAAAACGCAGATTAAAGCTCAAAACGTGCTGTTTTGCTGAAATAAGCACCAAGCATTTTTAGATCGTTGAAATCGTTCAAATGACGTATTTTAAAAACGAATAATAAAAATTTCGTCGTTTTTATTAACGTTTTACGCGTTAAACGCAGATTAAAGCTCAAAACGTGCTGTTTTGCTACGATAAACATTTCAAGCATTTTAGATCGTTGAAATCGTTCAAATAGAAGCAATATTAATAAAACGAATAATAAAAAATTCGTCGTTTTTATGCTTTGTATTTGCGTTCGGCGCAGATTAAAGCTCAAAACGTGCTGTTTTGTAAAATAAACATTTTCAAAGCATTTTAGATCGGTGAAATCGTTCAAATAGACACAATAAAAATAAAAACGAATAATAAAAATTTCGTAGTTTTATGTACGCCTTAAAACGCAGATTAAAGCTCAAATCGTGCTGTTTTGCTAAAATAAGCATTTTCAAGCATTTTAAATCGTTGAAATCGTTCCGATAAGCAATATTAATAAAAACGAATAATAAAAATTTGTCGTTTTATGCTGTTTTACACGTTAAACGCAGATTAAAGCTCAAAACATTAACATTTTGCTAAAATAAGCTTGTTTTCCAAGCTTTTTAGATCGTTGAAATCGTTCAAATAGACATAATAAAAATAAAAACGAATAAATAAAAATTTCGTCGTTTTATGCTGTTTACGCGTTAAAACGCAGGGCAAAGCTCAAACGTGCTGTTTTGCTAAAATATAGCATTTTCAAGCATTTTTAGATCGTTGAAATCGTTCAAATAGACGCAATATTAATAGCGAATAATAAAAATTCGTCAGTTTTTATGCTGTTTTACGCGTTAAAGCGCGTTAAAGCTCAAAACGTGCTGTTTTGCTAAAATAAGCATTTTCAGCGCCATTTTTTAGATCGTTGAAATCGTTCAGGAAATAGAAGCAATATTAAAAACGAATAATAAAAATTTCGTCGTTTTTTTGTACATTTTGCGTTAAAACGCAGATTAAAGCTCAAAACGTGCTGTTTTGCTTTAAAATAAGCATTTTCAAGCATTTTAGATCGTTGAAATCGTTTTAAATAGAAGCAATATTAATAAAAACGAATAATAAAAATTTCGTGTTTTATGCTGTTTTACGCGTTAAAACGCGCAGAAGTCAAGCTCAAAACGTGCTGTTTTGCTAAAATAAGCATTTTCCAGCATTTTAGATCGGTGAAATCGTTCAAATAGACGCAATATTAATAAAAACGAATAATAAAAATTTCGTCGTTTTTATGCTGTTTTACGCGTTAAAACTTGATTAAACTCAAAACGTGCTGGGCACTTTAAAATAAGCATTTTCAAGCATTTTTAGATCGTTGAAATCGTTCAAATAGAAGCAATATTATTAATAAAAACGAATAATAAAATTCGTCGTTTTTATGCTGTTTTACGCGTTAAACGCAGATTAAAGCTCAAAACGTGCTGTTTTGCTAAAATAAGCATTTTCAAGCATTTTTAGATCGTTGGAAATCGTTCAAATAGACGCAATATTAATAAAAACGAATAATAAAATTCATTAATTTTATGCTGTTTTACGCGTTAAAACGCAGATTAAAGCTCAAAACGTGCTGTTTTGCTAAAATAAAGCATTTTCAAAGCATTTTTAGATCGTTGAAATCGTTCAAATAGACGCAATATTAATAAAAACGAATAATAAAAATTCGTCGTTTTTGTATGTTTTACGCGTTAAAACGCAGATTAAGCTCAAAACGTGCTGTTTTGCTAAAATAGGCATTTTTCAAGCATTTTAGATCGTTGGAAATCGTTCAAATAGAAGCAATATTAATAAAACGAATAATAAAAATTCGTCGTTTTATGCTGTTTTACGCGTTAAAACGCAGATTAAAAAGCTCAAAACGTGCTGTTTTGCTAAAATAAGAAAAGCATTTTCAAGCATTTTAGATCGTTGAAATCGTTCCAAATAGAAACTAATATTAATAAAACAGATAATAAAAATTTCATCGGTTTATGCTGTTTTGCGTTAAACGCAGATTAAAATAAAACGTGCTGTTTTGCTAAAATAAGCAATTTCAAGCGGCACAGATCGTTGAAATCATTCAAATAGACATAATAAAAATAAAAAACGAATAATAAAATTTCGTCGTTTTTATGCTGTTTACGCGTTAAAACGCAGAATAAGCTCAAAACGTGCTGTTTTGCTAAAATAAGCATTTTCAAGCATTTTAGATCGTTGAAATCGTTCCGTGAAAGCAATATTAATAAAAACGAATAAAAATTCGTCATTTCTATGCTGTTTTACGCGTTAAAACGCAGATTAAAACTCAAAACGTGCTGTTTTGCTAAAATAAGCATTTTCAAGCATTTTGAATCGTTGAAATCGTTCAAATAGACGCAATATTAATAAAAACGAATAATAAAAAATTTCATCGTTTTTATGCTGTTTTACGCGTTAAAACGCAGATTAAAGAAGCTCAAAACGTGCTGTTTTTGCTGAAATAAGCATTTTCCAGCATTTTAGATCGTTGGAAATCGTTCAAATAGAAGCAATATTACTAAAGCGAATAATAAAAATTTCGTCGTTTTTAGCGCGTTTTTGCACACGCGTTAAAACGCAGATTAAAGCTCAAAACGTGCTGTTTTGCTAAAATAAGCAATTCAAGCATTTTAGATCGTTTGAAATCGTTCAAATAGAAGCAATATTAATAAAAAACGATAATAAAAATTCGTCGTTTTTATGCTTGTATTACGCGTTAAAACGCGAATTAAAGCTCAAAACGTGCTGTTTTGCTAAAATGGCATTTTCAAGCATTTTAGATCGTTGAAATCGTTCAAATAGACGCCTGGCAAAAATAAAAGCGATAATAAAAATTTCGTCGTTTTTTATGCTGTTTTACGCGTTAAAACGCAATTAAACTCAAATCGTGTAACAGCACAAATAAGCATTTCAAGCATTTTAAATCGTTGAAATCGTTCAAATACGGCAATATTAATAAAAACGAATAATAAAAAATTTGTCGTTTTTATGCTGTTTTACACGTTAAAGCGATTAAAGCTCAAACGTATGTTTTTGCTAAAATAATAACATTTTCAAACTTTTTAGATCGTTTGAAATCGTTTCAAATAGACGCAATAAAATAAAAACGAATAATAATAAAAATTTCGTCGTTTTATGCTGTTTTACGTTAAAACGCAGAATAAAAGCTCAAAACGATGCTGTTTTGCTAAAATAAGCATTTTCAAGCATTTTAGATGGTGAAATCGTTCAAATAGACGCAATGTGAAAACAGATAATAAAAATTCGTCGTTTTATGCTGTTTTACCGCGTTAAAGCTTATGATTTAAAAACTCAAAACGATGCTGTTTTAGCACAAATAAGCATTTTTCAACCATTTAGATCGTTGAAATCGTTCAAATAGAAGCAATATTAAAAAACAGATAATAAAATTTCGTCGTTTTTGTGCTGTTTACGCGTTAAAGGCTTGCAGATTAAAACAAAACGTGCTGTTTTGCTAAATAGCGTACCAGCGTTTTGGATCGTTGAAATCGTTTTAAATAAACAATGATAATAAAAAACGAATAATAAAATTTCGTCGTTTTATGCTGTTTTTACGCGTTAAAACGCAGAATAAAACTCAAAACGTGCTGTTTTGCCAAAATAAGCATTTTCAAGCATTTTAGATCAGACAGGAAATCGTTCAAATAGACGCAATATTAATAAAAACGAACTGGCAAAAATTTCGTCGTTTTATGCTGTTTGCGGTTAAGCGCGATTAAAAACTCAAAACGTGCTGTTTTGCTAAAATAAGCATTTTCAAGCATTTTAGATCGTTGAAATCGTTCAAATAGAAGCAATATTAATAAAAACGAATAATAAAAAATTCGTCGTTTTATGCTGTTTTGCGCGTTAAACGCAGATTAAAACTCAAAACGTGCTGTTTGCTAAAATAAAGCATTTTCAAGCATTTTAGATCGTTGAAATCGTTCAAATAGACCCGCAATATTGAATAATAAAAATTCGTAGTTTTTTATGCTGTTTTACGCGATTAAAACGCAGATTAAAGCTCAAAACGTGCTGTTTTGCTAAAATAGGCATTTTCAAGCATTTTAGATCGTCGAAATCGTTCAAATAGAAGCAATATTAATAAAAAACGAATAATAAAAAATTCGTGATTTTATGCTGTTTACGCGTTAAACGCGTTAAGCTCAAAACGTGCTGTTTTGCTAAAATAAGCATTTTCAGCATTTTTAGATCGTTGGAAATCGTTCAAATAGAAGCAATATTATTAAAACGAATAATAAAATTTCGTCGGTTTATGCTGTTTTACGCGTTAAAGCAGATTAAAGCTCAAAGCGGTAACTGTTTTGCTAATAAGCAATTTCAAGCATTTTTTAGATCGTTGAAATCGTTCAAATAGACGCAATAAAATAAAAACGGTAATAAAAATATCGTCGTTTATGCTGTTTTACGCGTTAAAGCGGGAATAAAGCTCAAAACGTGCTGTTTTGCTAAAATAAGCATTTTCAAGCATTTTAGATCACGTTGAAATCGTTCAAATAGAAGCGTATTCGGCAAGATATTAAAAATTCGGTAGTTTATAACATTTTACGCGGTTAAACGTTAAAGCTCAAAACGTGCTGTTTTGCTGGAAATAAAGCATTTTCAAGCATTTTTAGATCGTTGAAATCCCCGTTCAAATAGACGCAATATTAATAAAAACGAATAATAAAAATTTCGTCGTTTTTATGCTGTTTTGCGTTTAAAAACGCAGATTAAAGCTCCAAAACGTGCTGTTTGCTTTAAAACAAAAGCATTTTCAAGCATTTTTAGATCGTTGAAATCGTTCCAAATAGAAACAATATTACTAAAACGGAATAATAAAAATTTCATTAGACATGCTGTTTAAAGCACGTTAAAGCTCAAAACGTGCTGTTTTGCTAAAATAACAATTTCAAACATTTTTAGATTTGAAATCGTTCAAATGACACCGGCAAAATAAAACGAATAATAAAAATTTCGTCGTTTTTATGCTGTTTACGCGTTAAAACGCAGAATAAAGCTCAAAAGCATATTTTTGCTAAAATAAGCATTTTCAAGCATTTTGAATTTAAGTCGATTCAAATAGAAGCAATATTAATAAAAACGAATAATATAAAATTCGTCATTTTTATGCTGTTTTTACGCGTTAAACGGGTAAAGCTCAAAACGTGCTGTTTTGCTAAAATAAGCATTTCAAGCGTTTTAGATCGTTGAAATCGTTCAAATAGACGCGCAATATTAATAAAAACGGAATAATAAAAATTTCGTCGTTTTTATACCGTTTTACATTTAAGAAAACGCAGATTAAAGCTCAAAACGTGCTGTTTTGCTTCCGCATCAAGCATTTTCAGCATTTTTAGATCGTTGAAATCGTTCAAATAGAGCAATATTAATAAAAACGAATAATAAAAATTCGTCGTATTTGTGCTGTTTACGCGTTAAGCGCAGATTAAAGCTCAAACGTGCTGTTTTGCTGAAATAAGCATTTTCAAGCATTTTAGATCGTTGAAATCGTTCAAATAGACGCAATACAAAAATAAAGCGAATAATAAAAATTTCGTCGTTTTTATGCTGTTTTACGCGTTAAAACGCAGAATAAAACTCAAAACGTGCTGTTTTGCTAAAATAAGCATTTTTCAGCATTTTAGATCGTTGAAATCGTTCAAATAGACGCAATAATAATAGCGACAAGCCAAAAATTTCGTCGTTTTAAATAGAGCAATATTAATAAAAACGAATAATAAAAATTCGTCTTTTTCTGTTTTTTACGCGTTAAAACGCGATTAAAGCTCAAAACGTGCTGTTTTGCTAAAATAAGCATTTTCAAGCATTTTTTGATCGTTGAAATCGTTTCAAATAGAAGCAATATTAATAAAAACGAATAATAAAAATTCGTCGTTTTTATGCTTTGTTTTACGCGTTAAAACGCAGATTAAAGCTCAAAACGTGCTGTTTTTGCAAAATAAGCATTTTCAAGCATTTTTAGATCGTTGAAATCGTTCAAATAGACGCAATAAATAAAAACGGGAAAAAAAAAATTTCGTCGTTTTTATGCTGTTTTACGCGTTAAAACGCAGAATTAAAACTCAAAACGTGCTGTTTTGCTAAAATAAGCATTTTCAAGCATTTTAGATCGTTGAAATCGTTCAAATAGACGCAATATTAATAAAAACGAATAATAAAAATTTCGTCGTTTTTATGCTGTTTTACGCGTTAAAACGCAGATTAAAGCTCAAAACGTGCTGTTTTGCTAAAATAAGCATTTTCAAGCATTTTAGATCGTTGAAATCGTTCAAATAGAAATATTAATAAAAACGAATAATAAAAATTCGTCGTTTTATGCTGTTTTACGCGTTAAAACGCAGTTAAAGCTCAAAACGTGCTGTTTTGCTAAAATAAGCATTTTCAAGCATTTTAGATCGTTGAAATCGTTCAAATAGAAGCAATATAATAAAAACGAATAATAAAATTCGCGTTTTTATGCTGTTTTTACGCGTTAAAACGCAGATTAAAGCTCAAAACGTGCTGTTTGCTTAAAATGCTTTGTTTTGACGTTGAACGTTAAATGAGCAATATTAATAAAAACGAATAATAAAATTCGTCGTTTTTATGCTGTTTTACGCGTTAAAACGCAGATAAAGCTCAAAACGTGCTGTTTTGCTAAAATAAAGCATTTTCAAGCATTTTGATCGTTGAAATCGTTCAAATAGACGCAATAAAAATAAAAACGAATAAAAAATTCGTCGTTTTATGCTGTTTACGCGTTAAAACGCAGAATAAAGCTCAAAACGTGCTGTTTTGCTAAAATAAGCATTTTCAGCTTTTAGATCGTTGAAATCGTTCAAATAAGAATTAAAACGTAATAAAAATTTCGCGTTTTAGCTGTTTCGTTAAAAGCGATAAAGCTAAAACCGGAAAATAAATTTCGCAGCTGTTTAGTTAAAAAAGAATAATAAAATCGTTTTTCTGTTTTTTTGCTTTTTTAAATAAGCATTTTTTCAAGCATTTTAAATTTTTTTTGTTTGAAATCCGTTCAAAATAGAAACAAAAAATATTTAATAAAACGATAAAAAAAAAAAAAAAAAAAACTCAAAAAAAGGGTTGCTGTTTTGCTTTAAAACCAGCATTTTCAAGCAAATTAGATCGTTGCATCCTCGTTTAAATACACGCAATAATAAAAACGAATAATA
>NW_027047282.1:0-15987 GCF_025399875.1 Dalotia coriaria
ACGGCAGGATTTTAAAATAAACGTGCAGTTTTGCTAAAATAAGCATTTTCAACATTTTAAAATCGTTGAAAAACGTTAAATAGACGCAATATTAATAAAAAAAGAATAATAAAAAAATTTGTCGTTTTATGTTTTTTTACGCGTTAAAACGCAGATTTGCCCCAAAAAAGTGCTGTTTTTTCTAAAATAACATTTTCAAGGGATTTTTTATCGTTGAAATCGTTCAAAAACGCAATTTTTAATAAAAACGATTAATTTAAAAAATTTTGTCGTTTTATGTTTTTTACGCGTTAAAAAGCTGATTTAAGCTCAAAAAGTGCTGTTTTTTCTAAAAAAAGATTTTAAAAACATTTTAGATCGTTGAAATCGTTCAAAAAAGACGAAAAAATAAAAAACGAATAATAAAAAAATTTTTGTCGTTTTTTTGTTTTTTTACGCGTTAAAACGAGATTAAAAACTCAAAAAAGTGCTGTTTTGCTAAAAAAAAGCATTTTCAAGCAATTTAGATCGTTGAAAACGTTCAAATAGAAGCAATATTAATAAAAAAAAATAAAAAAAATTCGTCGTTTTTTTTGCCGTTTTACCCCGTTAAAACGCAAATTGGGTTTAAAAAAGTGCTGTTTTGCTTTAAAAAAAACATTTTCAAAACATTTTAGACGTTGAAATCGTTTTCGCCAAAGGGCACAAATTTTTAATAAAAAAGAAAAAAAAAAATCGCCATTTTTTTGTTTTTTTCGCGTTAAAACGCAGATTAAAAAAACAAAAAAGGCTGTTTTGCTAAAAAAAAGCATTTTCAAAAACATTTTAGATCGTTGAAATCCCTTCCCAAAAAGACGCAAAAATTAATAAAAAAAGAATAATAAAAAATTTTTTCGTTTTTTTTGTTTTTTTACCCCGTTAAAACGCAGAATAAAAAACGTGCTGTTTTGCTTAAGCGTTTTCAAGCATTTTAGATCGTTGAAATCGTTTAAATAGAAGCAAATTTAAAAAAAACGAATAATACAAAATTCGTCGTTTTTTAAAAATGTTTTTTCGCGAAAAAGCAAAAATTAAAACTTTAAAAACGTGCGGTTTTCTTTTAAAATAAACATTTTCAAGCATTTTAGATCGTTGAAATCGTTCAAATAGACGCAATATTAATTAAAAAAAAGGGAAAAAAAAAATTCGTCGTTTTTATGTTTTTTTACCCCGTTAAAACGGGGGATTAAAGCTCAAAAAGTGCTGTTTTGCTAAACTAAGCATTTTCCCAAACATTTCCGGGTCGTTGAAACCCTTCAAAAAAGAAACAATATTAATAAAAAAGAATAAAAAAATTCGTCCCTTTTATTTCTGTTTTTTTGCGTTAAAACGCAGATTAAAACTCAAAGCGTGCTGTTTTGCTAAAAAAAAAGCATTTTCAAAACATTTTAGATCGTTTAAATCGTTCAAATAGACGCAAATTAATAAAAAAGAATAATAAAAAATTTGTCGTTTTTTTGCTGTTTTTTCGCGTTAAAACGCAGATTAAAACTCAAAAAGTGCTGTTTTTTCTAAAAAAAATAAAATTTCAAAAAACATTTTATATCGTTGAAATCGTTCCAAAAAAGACGCAATATTAATAAAAAAGATTTAATAAAAATTTCGTCGTTTTTTTAAAAGCTGTTTTTACCCCGTTAAAACGTTTTAAAGCTCAAAACGTGCTTTTTTTGCTAAAATAAGCATTTTAAAGCATTTTTTGATCGTTGGGAAAACGTTTAAATAGGGCGCAAAAAAAAATTTAAAAAAGGGAAAAATAAAAATTTCGTCGTTTTTTTAAGCTTTTTTTTTTAAGCGTTAAAACGCAGATTAAAAACTTTAAAACGGGTGTTTTGCTAAAATAAGATTTTCAAGCAATTTAGATCGTTGAAATCGTTCCCAAAAAAAGCAATATTAATAAAAACAAAAAAAAAAAAAATTCGTCGTTTTTTTGCTGTTTTACGCGTTAAAAAGGGGTTTAAAAAACAAAACGTTTGTTTTGCTTTTAAAAAAAAGCATTTTCAAGCATTTTTGATCGTTGGGAAAACGTTCAAATAGAAAAATATTAATAAAAACGAATAATTTAAAAAATTTTTGGGCGTTTTTTTGTTTTTTTTACGCGTTAAAAAAGCTGGGTTAAAACTCAAAAAAGTGCTGTTTTGCTAAAAAAAAGCATTTTAAAGCATTTTGATCGTTGAAACCGTTCAAATAGACGGGAATATTAATAAAAACGAATAATAAAAAATTTGTCGTTTTTTTTGCTGTTTTACGCGTTAAAACGCAGATTAAAGCCCCAAAAAAGTGCTTTTTTTTGCTTTAAAATAAAAACATTTTTAAGCATTTTAAAAATCGTTGAAATCGTTCACATAGAAACAAAAATTAATAAAAAAAGAATAATAAAAAATTTTGTCGTTTTAAAGCTGTTTTTCGCGTTAAAACGCAGATTAAAAGTCAAAAAAGGGTGTTTTGCTAAAAAAAGCCCTTTTCAAGCATTTTTGATCGTGAAACCCTTTAAATAGAAGCAATATTAATAAAAAAAGAAAAAAATAAAAATCGGGGCCCTTTTTAAAAGTTGTTTTAAAAAGCCCTTAAAAACGCAGGATTAAAAAAAAACTCAAAAAAGTGCTGTTTTTCTAAAATAAGCTTTTTTTAAGCATTTTAGATCCCTTGAAATGTTCAAAAGAAGCAATATTAATAAAACGAATAATAAAAATTCCCGTTTTTATGCTGTTTTACGCGTTTAAAAGCGGGGTTTAAAAAACGTGCGGGTTTTCTGTAAAAAGCTTTTCAAGCATTTTTTTGATCGTTGAAATCGTTCAAAAATAGAAGAATATTAATAAAACGAATAATTAAAAAAATTTGTCGTTTTTTTTGCTGTTTTTACGCGTTAAAAAAAGCAAAATTAAAACCCAAAACGTGCGTTTTTTAAAACGCAAAATATTTTCAAAAACATTTTAGGGTCCCTTGAAATCCCCTTCCAAAAAAGAAGCAATATTAATTAAAAAACGAATAATAAAAATTCGTCGTTTTTATGTTTTTTTACGCGTTAAAACGCAGATTAAAGCTCAAAACGTGCTGTTTTTTCTAAAATAAGCATTTTCAAGCATTTTAGACGTTGAAATCGTTCAAATAGAAGCAATATTAATAAAAAAAAGAATAATAAAAAAATTTGTCGTTTTTTTCTGTTTTAGCGTTAAAACGCAAATTTAAAACTCAAAACGTGCTGTTTTTTCTAAAATAAGCATTTTTTCGCCCTTTTTTAAACGTTGAAAACTTTTTTTCAAAAAGAATAATTTAAAAAAACGAATTTAAAAAATTTGTCCCTTTTTTTGCTGTTTCCGGAAAACGGTTAAAACTCAAAAAAAGTGCTGTTTTGCTAAAATAAGCATTTTGCTTTTAATCGTTGAAACCCTTCAAATAGACGCAATAAAAATAAAAAAAGAATTTAAAAAAAAATTTTTGTCGTTTTATGTTTTTTAAAGCGTTAAAACGCGATTTAAAACTCAAAAAGTGCCGTTTTGCTTTTAAAAAAAGACCCAAACAATTTTTGATCGTTGAAATCGTTCCAAAAAGAAGCAAAAAAAATTTAAAAAAAAAAATAATAAAAAATTTTGTCGTTTTTTTGTTTTTTACGCGTTAAAAACGCAGATTAAAACTCAAAAAAGGGTGTTTTGCTTTTAAAAAAAGCATTTTCAACAATTTTAAAATCGTTGAAATCCCAAAAAAGGAAGGGTATTAATAAAAACAAAATAAAAAAACGAATAATAAAATTCGTCGTTTTATGCTGTTTTACGCGTTAAAACGCAGATTAAAGCTCAAAACGTGCTGTTTTGCTAAAATAAGCATTTTCAAGCATTTTAGATCGTTGAAATCGTTCAAATAGAAGCAATATTAATAAAAACGATTAATAAAAATTTCGTCGTTTTTATGTGTTTTACGCGTTAAAACGCAGATAAAAGCTCAAAACGTGCTGTTTTGCTAAAATAAGCGTTTTCAAGCATTTTAGATCGTTGAAATCCCTTCAAATAGCGCAAAAATTAATAAAAACGAATAATCAAAATTCGTCGTTTTATGCTGTTTACGCGTTAAAACGCAGATTAAAACTCAAAACGTGCTGTTTTGCTAAAATAAGCATTTTCAAGCATTTTAGATCGTTGAAATCGTTCAAATAGAAGCAATATTAATAAAAACGATTAAAAAAATTTTGTCGTTTTAAATGCTGTTTTACGCGTTAAAACGCAGAATAAACTCAAAACGTGCTGTTTTGCTAAAATAAGCGTTTTAAAGCATTTTAGATCGTTGAAATCTTCAAATAGAAGCAATATTAATAAAACGAATAATACAAATTCGTCGTTTTATGCTGTTTTACGCATTAAAACGCAGATTAAACTCAAAAAAGTGCAGTTTTATGCTAAATAAGCATTTTCAAGCATTTAGATCGTTGAAATCGTTCAAATAAAGCAATTAATAAAACGATAATCAAAATTCGTCGTTTATGCTGTTTTACGCGTTAAAAACGCAGATTAAACTCAAAACGTGCTGTTTTTTCTAAAATAAGCATTTAAAACATTTAGATCGTTGAAATCGTTCAAAAAGACACTAATATTAAAACGAATAATAAAAATTTCGGTTTTATGTATTTTACGCGTTATAACGCTGATTAAAGCTCAAAACGTGCTGTTTTGCTAAAATGGTTTTTAAACATTTTAGATCGTTGAAATCGTTCAAATAGACGCAATATTAAAAAACGAATAATAAAAAAAATTCGTCGTTTTTATGCTGTTTTACGCGTTAAAACGCAGATTAAAGCTCAAAACGTGCTGTTTTGCTAAAATAAGCATTTTCAAGCATTTTAGATCGTTGAAATCGTTCAAATAGAAGCAATATTAATAAAAACGAATAATAAAAATTTCGTCGTTTTTATGCTGTTTTACGCGTTAAAACGCAGATTAAAACTCAAAACGTGCTGTTTTGCTAAAATAAGCATTTTCAAGCATTTTAGATCGTTGAAATCGTTTAAATAGAAGCAATATTAATAAAAACGAATAATAAAAATTTTGTCCTTTTTATGCTGTTTTACGCGTTAAACGCAGATTAAAGCTCAAAACGTGCTGTTTTGCTAAAATAAGCATTTTCAAGCATTTTAGATCGTTGAAATCGTTCAAACAGACGCAATATTAATAAAAACAATAATAAAATTTCGTCGTTTTATGCTGTTTTACGCGTTAAAAAACGGGGTGTAAAAGCTCAAAACGTGCTGTTTTGCTAAAATAAGCGTTTTCAACATTTTAGATCGTTGAAATCGTTCAAATAGAACAATATTAATAAAAACGATAATACAAAATTCGTCGTTTTATGCTGTTTTACGCGTTAAAACGCGATTAAAAGCTCAAAACGTGCAGTTTTGCTAAAATAAGTATTTTCAAGCATTTTAGATCGTTGAAATCGTTCAAATAGACGCAATATTAATAAAACGAATAATAAAAAAATTCGTCGTTTTTAGTGCTGTTTTACGCGTTAAACGCAGATTAAAGCTCAAAACGTGCTGTTTTTAAAATAAGCATTTTCAAGCATTTCAGATCGTTGAAATCGTTCAATGAGCAATATTAAAAAAAGAATAATAAAAAACGTCGTTTTATACTGTTTTATGCGTTAAAACGCAGATTAAAGCTCAAAGCGTGCTGTTTTGCTAAAATAAGCATTTTCAAGCATTTTGATCGTTTTAAATCGTTCAAATAGACGCAATATTAATAAAACGGAATAATAAAATTAGTCGTTTTATTGCTTTTACGCGTTAAAAGCGTTAAAGCTCAAAACGCTGTTTTGCTAAAAAAAAGCATTTTCAAGCATTTTATATCGTTGAAATCGTTCAAATAGAACGCATATTAATAAAACGATTAATAAATTTCGTCGTTTATATGCTGTTTCGCGTTAAAACGCATGATTATAAGCTCAAAACGTGCTGTTTTGCTAAAAGCATTAAAACTTAGATCGTTGAAACGTTCAAAAACGCAATAAAATTAAAAAGATAATAAAATTTCGTCGTTTTATGCTGTTTTACGGTTAAAACGCAGATTAAAAGCTCAAAATGCTGTTTTGCTTAAAATCAGATTTTCAAACGTTTGATCGTTGAAATGCAAATGAAGCATATTAATAAAAACAAATAAAATAAAAATCGGTTTATGTGTTTTCCTTTAGATCACGGTTAAAAATTCAAAACGTGCTGTTTTGCTAAATAAGCATTTTAGCATTTTGATCGTTGAATCGTTCAAATGCACAAATAAAAAAAAACGAATAATAAAAATTTCGTCGTTTTTATGCTGTTTTACGCGTTAAAACGCTGATTAAAACTCAAAACGTGCTGTTTTGCTAAAATAAGCATTTTCAAGCATTTAGATCGTTGAAATCGTTCAATAGAAGCAATATTAATAAAACGAATAATAAAGAATCGTCGTTTTATGTGTTTTGCGTTAAAACGCAGATTAAACTCAAAACGTGCTGTTTGCTAAAATACATTTTCAAGCATTGTCGTTGAATCGTTAAATAGAGCAATATTAAAAAAACGAAATAAATTTCGTTTTATGTGTTTTACGTTAAAACGCAGATTAAGCCAAAACGTGCTGTTTGTAAATAAGCTTTTCGCATTTGATCGTGAACGTCAAAAGGCAATATTACTAAAAAACGATAATAAAAATTTCGTCGTTTTATGCTGTTTTACGCGTTAAACGCAGAATAAACTCAAAACGTGCTGTTTGCTAAAATAAGGTTTTCAGCATTTTGATCGTTGAAATCGTTCAAATAGAAGCAATATTAATAAAACGAATAATACAAAATTCGTCGTTTTATGCTGTTTACGCGTTAAAACGCAGATTAAAGCTCAAAACGTGCAGTTTTGCTAAATAACATTTTCAAGCATTTTAGATCGTTGAAATCGTTCAAATAGACGCAATATTAATAAAAACGAATAATAAAAAATCGTCGTTTTTATGCTGTTTTACGCGTTAAAACGTAGATTAAAGCTCAAAACGTGCTGTTTTGCTAAAATAAGCATTTTCAAGCATTTAGATCGTTGAAATCGTTCAAATAGAAGCAATATTAATAAAAACGAATAATAAAAATTCGTCGTTTTTAGCTGTTTTAGGTTAAAACGCAGATTAAAGCTCAAACGTGCTGTTTTGCTAAAATAAGCATTTTCAAGCATTTTAGATCGTTGAAATCGTTCAAATAGACGCAATATTAATAAAAACGAATAATAAAAAATTCGTCGTTTTATGCTGTTTTACGCGTTAAAACGCAGATTAAAGCTCAAACGTGCTGTTTTGCTAAAATAAGCATTTTCAACATTTTAGATCGTTGAAATCGTTCAAATAGAAGCAATATTAATAAAAACGATAATAAAATTTCGTCGTTTTATGCTGTTTTACGCGTTAAAACGCAGAAAAAGCTCAAAACGTGCTGTTTTGCTAAAATAAAGCTTTTCAAGCATTTAGATCGTTGAAATCGTTCAAATAGAAGCATATTAATAAAAACGAATAATACAAAATTCGTCGTTTTTATGCTGTTTTACGCGTTAAAAACGCAGATTAAACTCAAAACGTGCAGTTTTGCTAAAAGTAAAGCATTTTCAAGCATTTTAGATCGTTGAAATCGTTCAAATAGACGCAATATTAATAAAACGAATAATAAAAAATTCGTCGTTTTATGCTGTTTTACGCGTTAAAACGCAGATTAAAGCTCAAAACGTGCTGTTTTGCTAAAATAAGCATTTTCAAGCATTTCAGATCGTTGAAATCGTTCAAATAGAACAATATTAATAAAAACGAATAATAAAAATTTCGTCAGTTTTTATGCTGTTTTACGCGTTAAACGCAGATTAAAAGCTCAAAACGTGCTGTTTTGCTAAAATAAGCATTTTCAAGCATTTTAGATCGTTGAAATCGTTCAAATAGACGCAATATTAATAAAAACGAATAATAAAAAATTCGTCGTTTTTATGCTGTTTTACGCGTTAAAACGCAGATTAAAGCTCAAAACGTGCTGTTTTGCTAAAATAAGCATTTTCAAGCATTTTAGATCGTTGAAATCGTTCAAATAGAAGCTAATATTAATAAAAACGAATAATAAAAATTTCGTCGTTTTATGCTGTTTTACGCGTTAAAACGCAGAATAAAGCTCAAAACGTGCTGTTTTGCTAAAAAAGCGTTTTCAAGCTTTTAGATCGTTGAAATCGTTCAAATAGAAGCAATATTAATAAAAACGAATAATACAAAATTCGTCGATTTTATGCTGTTTTACGCGTTAAAACGCAGATTAAAGCTCAAAACGTGCGTTTTGCTAAAATAAGCATTTTCAAGCATTTTAGATCGTTGAAATCGTTCAAATAGATGCAATATTAATAAAAACGAATAATAAAAATTCGTCGTTTTTTTGCTGTTTTACGCGTTAAAACGCAGATTAAAGCTCAAAACGTGCTGTTTTGCTAAAATAAGCATTTTCAAGCATTTTAGATCGTTGAAATCGTTCAAATAGAAGCAATATTAATAAAACGAATAATAAAAATTCGTCGTTTTTTTTGCTGTTTTACGCGTTAAAACGCAGATTAAAGCTCAAACGTGCTGTTTTGCTAAAATAAGCATTTTCAAAGCATTTTACGATCGTTGAAATCGTTCAAATAGACGCAATATTAATAAACGAATAATAAAAAATCGTCGTTTTATGCTGTTTTACGCGTTAAACGCGATTAAAGCTCAAACGTGCTGTTTTGCTAAAAGCATTTTCAAGCATTTTTAATCGTTGAAATCGTTCAAATAGAAGCAATATAAAAACGATAATAAAATTTCGTCGTTTTTATGCTTTTCGCGTTAAACGCGATAAACTCAAAACGTGCTGTTTTCAAAAGCATTTTCAAGCATTTTAGATCGTTGAAATCTTTAAATAGAAGCAATATTAATAAAAACGAATAAACAAAATTCGTCGTTTTTTCGTTTTACGCGTTAAAACGCAGATTAAAACTCAAAACGTCGTTTTCTAAAATAAGCATTTTCAAGCATTTTAGAGTGAAATCGTTCAAATAGACGCAATATAATAAAAACGAATAATAAAAATTTCGTCGTTTTTATGCTGTTTTACGTGTTAAAACGCAGATTAAAGCTCAAAACGTGCTGTTTTGCTAAAATAAAGCATTTTCAAGCATTTTAATCGTTAAATCGTTCAAATAACAATAAAAATAAAACGAATAATAAAAATCTACGTTTTATGCTTTTACGTTCGGACTTCAAATGCGTTTTAAAAAAGCATTTTAGCGTTTAATACGTGAAACGTTAAACAAACGTTGTTTAAAAAATAAAATTTTCAAGCATTTTATCGTTTCGTTCAAATAGACAATATTAAAAAAACGAATAATAAAAATTGTCGTTTTTTCTGTTTTCGTTAAAACAGTTAAAAGACTCAAACGTGTTAAAATAAAATAAATTTTCAAGCATTTTATGCTGTTTAAATGTTCAAAACGCAATAAATAAAAAAGCATAATAAAAATTTCCGTTTAATGTTTTTACCTTTTAAAAAACCCAATTTAAAAAACTTTAAATGCTGTTTTTAAATTAAAAAGCATTTAACTTTCAAAAAATAAAATTAAAAAATAATAAATTTGTTTTTTATTTTTTTATTAAAAAAAATAAAATAAAAGTTTTGTTTTTGCTTTAAAAACCAATTTTTAAACTTTAAAGTTTTTAAAATAACATTTTAAAAAAATTTAAAAAATCGTTTTTAACTTTAATTAAAACGAATTACTCAAAGCGTTTTGCTTTAAAATAACATTTTAAAGCATTTGATCGTTGAAATGTCAAATAGGATTTAAAAAAATAATAAAAATTTTTATATTTTTACCCTTTAAAACAAATTGCTCAAACTTTTTTGGTAAAATAAAACATTTTAAGCTTATAGATCGTTGAAATTTAAATCCCAAAAAAATAAAAAGGTTAAAAATTTATATGTTTTACGTTAAAGGAATAAAAGCAAAATTGTTTTTAAAATAAGCTTTTCAAATTTTAAATCGTTAAATGGAAATAAACAAATTTAAAAAAAAATTAAAAATCTTTTTATTTTTTAAAAAAGATTAAACTAAAACGGTTTTGTTTTTAAAAAAGCTTAAATTTTGATTTAAATTTTAAATAAAAATTTTTAATAAAAAGGAATAAAAATTTAAATTTTCCCTTTTAAAATTAACTTAAAATTTTAAAAAAAGTTTCAAATTTTAATTTAAATCGTTAAAAAAAATATTTAATAAAACGAATAAAAATTTTCCCTGCTGTTTTGGTTAAAACCTTTAAATTTAAAATTTTTTTTAAAATAAAAATTTTTAAGCATTTTAGATCGTTGAAATCGTTCAAATAGACGCAATATAATAAAAACGAATAATAAAAAATTTTGTCGTTTTTATGCTGTTTTACGCGCTAAAACGCAGAATAAAGCTCAAAACGTGCTGTTTTGCTAAAATTAAAGCATTTTCAAGCATTTTTAGATCGTTGAAATCGTTCAAATAGAATAATATTAATAAAAACGAATAATAAAAATTTCGTCGTTTTTATGCTGTTTTACGCGTTATAACGCAGATTAAAGCTCAAAACGTGCTGTTTTGCTAAAATAAGCATTTTTTAAGCATTTTAGATCGTTGAAATCGTTTAAATAGAAGCAATATTAATAAAAACGAATAATAAAAAAATTTGTCGTTTTTATGCTGTTTTACGCGTTAAAACGCAGATTAAAGCTCAAAACGTGCTGTTTTGCTTAAAATAAGCATTTTCAAGCATTTTAGATCGTTGAAATCGTTCAAATAGACGCAATATTAATAAAACGAATAATAAAAATTCGTCGTTTTTATGCTGTTTTACGCGTTAAAACGCAGATTAAAAGCTCAAAACGTGCTGTTTTGCTAAAATAAGCATTTTCAAGCATTTTAGATCGTTGAAATCGTTCAAATAGACGCAAAATTAATAAAAACGAATAATAAAAATTCGTCATTTTTATGCTGTTTTACGCGTTAAAACGCAGATTAAAGCTCAAAACGTGCTGTTTTGCTAAAATAAGCATTTTCAAGCATTTTAGATCGTTTAAATGTTCAAATAGACGCAAATTAATAAAAAAAAAAGAATAATAAAAATTTTTGTCGTTTTTAAAAGCTGTTTTACGCGTTAAACGAGATTAAAAGCCTTTTAAAACGTGCTGTTTTGCTTTAAAAAATTTTTAAACATTATAGACGTTGAAATCGTTCAAATAGAGCAATAAAAAAAAAAACGAATAATAAAAATTCGTCGTTTTATGCTGTTTTTCGCGGAAAACGCAGATTAAAAACTCAAAACGTGTTGTTTTGCTAAATAAGCATTTTCGCCATTTTAGGGTCGTTGGGAAAACGTTCAAATGGGACGCAATATTAATAAAAACGAATAATAAAAATTCGTCGTTTTTAAGCGTTTTACGCGTTAAAACGCAGATTAAAGCTCAAAAAGGGTGTTTTGCTAAAATAAGCATTTTCAAGAAGATCGTTGAAATCGTTCAAAAGAAGCAATATTAATAAAAAAAAAATAATAAAAAAATTGTCGTTTTTATGCTGTTTTACGAGTTAAAAAAGCAGATTAAAGCCTAAACGTTGTTATGTTAAAATAAGCATTTTCAAGCATTTTTGATCGTTGAAATGTTCAAAAAGAATCAATATTAATAAAAAAAGAATAATAAAAATTCGTCGTTTTTTTGTTGTTTTACGCGTTAAAACGCAGAATAAAGTTCAAAAAGTGCTGTTTTGCTAAAAAAAGCATTTTCGCCCCTTTTTGATCGTTGAAAATTTTTCAAATAGACGCAAATTAATAAAAAAAGTATAATTTAAAAAATTTGTCGTTTGTATGTTGTTTTTACGCGTTAAAACGCCGATTTTAAAACTCAAACGTTTGTTTTTAAAATAAGCATTTTTAAGCATTTTAGATCGTTTAAATGTTCAAAAGAGCAATAAAAATAAAAAAGAAAAAAAAAAATTTCGTCGTTTTAAGCTGTTTTACGCGTTAAAACGCAGAATAAAGCCTCAAAAAGGCTGTTTTTCTAAAATAAGCATTTTCGCAAATTTTTGATCGTTTAAAAACGTTCAAATAGACGCAATAATTTAAAAAAAACGAATAATAAAAAAATTTCGTCGTTTTTTTTGCTGTTTTACGCGTTTAAAAAGCGATTAAAGCTTTAAAAGTGCTGTTTTGCTAAAATAACATTTTCAAGCATTTTAGATCGTTGGGAAATTTTTCAAATAGAAGTAATTTAAAAAAAACGAATAAAAAAAAATTCGTCGTTTTTGGTTTTTATTTCGCTTTAAAACCCCAGATTAAAGGCCCAAAAGGGGTTTTCTAAAAAAAAAGCATTTTTAAGCATTTTTGGGCCCCTTGGGAAAACGTTCAAATAGACGCAATAAAAAAAAAAAAACGAATAATAAAAAAATTTTGTCGTTTTTTTGCTGTTTTACGCTTTTTAAACCGGGAAAAAAGCCTTCAAAAAAGTGCTGTTTTTCTAAAATGGGGATTTTCGCATTTTAAACGTTGAAAACGTTCAAATAGACGCAAATTTAAAAAAAACGAATAATAAAAAAAATTTGTCGTTTTTTTGTTTTTTTACGCGTTAAAAAAGCAGATTAAAAACCTTTAAAAAGTGCTGTTTTTTTCTAAAAAAAAAGCATTTTCAAGCATTTTTGGGTCGTTGGGAAAACGTTCAAATAGAAGCAATATTAATAAAAAAAGAATAATAAAAAATTTTGTCGTTTTTTTGCTGTTTTACGCGTTATAACGCAGATTAAAAGCTCAAAACGTGCTGTTTTCTAAAAAAAAAGCATTTTTTGGGATTTTTATCGCTTTGGAAACCCCTTTAAATAGGGAAACAAAAATTAATAAAAAAAGAATAATAAAAAAATTTGTCATTTTTATGCTGTTTTTCGCGTTAAAACCAGAAAAAGCCCCAAAAAAAGTTGTTTTCAAAAATTTAAACATTTTCAAGCATTTTTGGGTCGTTGAAATCGTTTTAAATAGACGCAATATTAATAAAAAAAAAGAATAATAAAAATTTTCGTCGTTTTTATGCTGTTTTTCCCCGTTAAAACGCAGAATAAAAACTCAAAACGTGCCGTTTTGCCAAAATAAGCATTTTCGCTTACCGCGCTGAAATCGCCAATACAGTTATTAATGCGTCGAATGTACCGTTTTATGCTGTTTTATCGCTAAAACGCAGATTAAAGCTCAAAACGCTATAAATACAAGCATGCTTGCATCGCCGAAACGTTCAAATAGACGCAATATTAATAAAAACGAATAATAATGTACCGTCGTTTTGCTGCCAGCTTTACGCGTTAAAAACGTGATTGCGTTGCAACGTGCCGTTTTGTTAAAATGTTATTTTCGCCATTTATCGCCGAAATGTTCAATTGTAGCAATATTGGCTGTACGAATAATAAAATTCGCCGTTTATGCCGTTTACGCTAAACGTGATGTTAAAACGCGCCGTTTGCACGTTATTTTTCGCTATTTGTATCGTTGAAATCGTTCAGTCATATTGGCAAAACGCAATGGGCTTCGTCAGCGTATGTTATTTTACCGCGCCAAAACGCGATGCTTGTCGCATGCCGTGCCGCTTTTCAACAGCTGAAAATTCGTCGCCTTTATGCCGTTTCACGCGCCGTACCAGATTGCTTCTCAAACGTGCTGTTTCAGTTAAACAGTATTGCTATTTTATCGCTGGAAATGTTCAACAGCATTACAAAACGAATACTGTCGCGCTTTATACAGCTTGGCTGCGTTAAAATGTGACAGCTCAACGTGGTGTTTTGTTAAAATAAAAGTATTTCGTTATTTATCGGCTGAAATCGTTTAAATAGAAGAGCTATTATAAAAACGAATAATAAAAAAATTTGTCATTTTATACATGAAAGCAGCGTTAAAACGGCAGATTAAAGTCAAAACGTAATTGTTTTGCTAAATAATATTTTCGTTTTATCGGTGCCGAAATACTCAAACAGACGCATTAATAGCGACACAAAATTTCGTCGATTCTGTTGCGCCATATTGCGTTAAACGGTAGACAGCCTCAAACGTGCTGCCTTTGCCAAAACAAGCATCAAGCATTTTAGATCGTGCTGAGTCACCAATAGCAATATTAATGTGCGTTCAACAATAAAAATCTGCCGTTTTATGCTGTTTTACGCGTTAAAACGCAGATTAAAGCTCAAACGTGCTGTTTTGCTAAAATAAGCATTTTCGCTATTTTGATCAAATTTTTATTATTCGTTTTTATTAATATTGCTTCATTTGAACGATTTTCATTGTCAAGCATTTTAGATCGAATTTTTTATTATTCGTTTTTACATATTAAGCTTCTATTTGAACGATTTCAACGATCTAAAAATGCTTGAAAATGTTGGCTTTTGAAAGCAAAACAAATGTTTTGAGCTTTAATCTGCGTTTTAACGCGTAAACAGCATAAAACGACGAAATTTTATTATTCGTTTTTAGCACATTGCGTCTATTTGAAACGATTTCAACGATCTAAATGCCTTTGAAAATGCTTATTACCAGCAGAACAGCACGTTTTGAGCTTTATTCTTGCGTTTTAACGCGTAAAACAGCATTAACACGACGAAATTTTTATTATTCGTTTTTATTTTATTGCGTCTATTTGAAGATTTCCAACGATCTAAAATGCTTGAAAATGCTACGTACAGCAAAACGCATCGTTTTGAGTTTAATCTGCGTTTTAACGCAAACAGCATAAAAACGACGACTTTTTTATTATTCGTTTTATTACTATTGCTTCAATTTGAACGATTTCAACGGATTCAAAAATGCTTTGAAAATGCTTTATTTTAGCAAAACAGTACGTTTTGAGCTTTAATCTGCGTTTAACGCGTAAAACAGCATAAAACGACGAAATTCTTTTATTATTCGTTTTATTAATATTGCGTCTATTTGAACGATTTCAACGATCTAAAATGCTTGAAAATGCGCTTATTTAGCAAAACAGCACGTTTTGAGCTTTTAATCTGCGTTTTAACGCGTAAAACAGCATAAAAACGACGAATTTTTATTATTCGTTTTATTAATATTGCTTCTATTTGAAACGATTTCAACGATCTAAAAATTCTGAAAATGTTTATTTTATCAAAACAGCATCGTTTTTACTTTAATCTGCGTTTTTAACGCGTAAAAATAAAAGCATAAAAACGACGAATTTTTTATTATTCGTTTTTATTATTATTGCTTCTATTTGGAAAGATTTCGCTAAACGGATCCAAAATGTTTTCTTGAAAATGCTTATTTTAGCAAACAGCACGCTTTGAGCGCTTTAATCTGCGTTTTAACGCGTAAAACAGCGTAAAAACGACGAATTTTTATTATTCGTTTTTATTAACGATCTAAAATGCTTGAAAATGCTTATTTTAGCAAAACAGCACGTTTGAGCTTTAATTCGCGTTTCTTTACCCGCGTAAAACAGCATAAAACGCACGGAATTTTATTATCTGTTTTTATTAATATTGCTTCTATTTGAACGATTTCAACGATCTAAAATGCCAGGTGTACGTTATTTTAGCAAACAGTATGTTTTGAGTTTTAATCTGCGTTTTAACGCGTAAAACAGCATAAAACGACGAATTTTATTATTCGTTTCCTTATTAATATTGCTTCTATTTAAACGATTTCAACGGCCCAGAATGCTTTGAAATGCTTATTTTAGCGTAAAACAGTACGTTTTTTGAGTTTAATCTGCGTTTAACGCAAAACAGCATAAAACGACGAAATATTTATTATTCGTTTTTTTAAAAATTTTCGTTTTTTAACGATTTAACGATTAAAAGTTTTAAAACTTTTTTTTTAAAAAAAACCCTTTTATTTAACTTTTAACGGAAAAAGCTAAAAGCAAATTTTTTTTAAAAAGTTTTTTTTTTTAGCGTTTTTAAAGTTTAACACTAAAAGCAAA
>NW_027047283.1:0-15979 GCF_025399875.1 Dalotia coriaria
TTACGCGTTAAAAAAGCAGATTAAAAAACCCCAAAACGTGCTGTTTTTCTAAAAAAAATCATTTTCAAGCATTTTTGATCGTTGAAACGTTCAAATAGACGGAATAAAAAAAAAACAATAATAAAAATTTTTTGTCGTTTTTATGCTGTTTTACGCGTTAAAACGCAGGTTTAAAAACTCAAAAAGTGATGTTTTGCTAAAAAAACATTTTCAAGCATTTTAGATCGTTGAAATCGTTCAAATAGACGCAATATTAAAAAAAAAAGAATATATTTGTCGTTTTTAGCGTTTTACGCGTTAAAACGCAGATTAAAGCTCAAAACGTGCTGTTTTGCTAAAATAAGCTTTCAAGCATTTTAGATCGTTGAAATCGTTCAAATAGAAGCAATATTATAAAAAACGAATAATAAAAAAATTTGTCGTTTTATGCTGTTTACGCGTTAAAAACGCAGATTAAAAACTCAAAACGTGCTGTTTTTAAAATAATCATTTTCGCATTTTAGATCGTTGAAATCGTTCAAATAGACGCAATATTAATAAAAAAAGAATAATAAAAAATTCGTCGTTTTATGTTTTTACCGTAAAACGCGATTAAAGCTCAAAACGTGCTGTTTTGCTAAAAATAAGCATTTTCAAGCATTTTAGATCGTTGAAATCGTTCAAATAGAAGCAATAATAAAAACGAATAAAAAAAATTGTCGTTTTTATGCTGTTTTACGCGTTAAAACGCAGATTAAAGCTCAAAACGTGCTGTTTTGCTAAAATAATCATTTTCAAGCATTTTAGATCGTTGAAATCGTTCAAATAGACGAATATTAATAAAAACGAATAATAAAAATTCGTCGTTTTTATGCTTTTTACGCGTTAAAAAGCAGATTAAAGCTCAAACGTGCTGTTTTGCTAAAATAACATTTCGCATTTTGATCGTTGGGAAAACGTTCAAATAGAAGCTAATATTAATAAAAACGAATAATAAAATTCGTCGTTTTGGGTGTTTTACGCGTTAAACGCAGATTAAAGCTCAAAACGTGCTGTTTTGCTAAAAATAACATTTTCAAGCATTTTAGATCGTTGAAATCGTTCAAATAGACGCAATATTAATAAAAACGAATAATAAAAATTCGTCGTTTTATGCTGTTTTACGCGTTAAAAAGCAGATTAAAAACTCAAAACGTGCTGTTTTGCTAAAATAAGCATTTTCAAGCATTTTAGATCGTTTAAATCGTTCAAATAGAAGCAATATTAATAAAAACGAATACGTACCTGCCGTTTCTTTTATGCTGTTTTACGCGTTAAAACGCAGATTAAAGCTCAAAAACGTGCTGTTTTGCTAAAATAATCATTTTCAAGCATTTTGATCGCTGGAAATCGTTCAAATAGACGCAATATTAATAAAAAACGTATAATAAAATTTCGTCGTTTTATGCTGTTTACGCGTTAAAACGTAGATTTAAAGCTCAAAACGTGCTGTTTTGCTAAATAAACATTTTCAAGCATTTTAGATCGTTGAAATCGTTCAAATAGAAGCAATATTAATAAAAAAAAATAATAAATATTTCGTCGTTTTGTCTTTTTACGCGTTAAAAGCAGATTAAACTCAAAAGTCTGTTTTTGCTAAAATAAGCATTTTCAAGCATTTTAATCGTTGAAACGTTCAAATAGAAACAAAAATTAATAAAAACGAAAAAAAAATTCGTCGTTTTATGCTGTTTTACGCGTTAAACGCAGATTAAAGCTCAAAACTGCTGTTTTGCTAAAATAATCATTTTCAAAACATTTTTTGATCGTTGAAATCGTTCAAATAGACCATATTATAAAAACGATATAATAAAAAATTTCGTCGTTTTTATGCTGTTTTACGCGTTAAAACGTAGATTAAAGCTCCCAAAAAGTGCTGTTTTTGCTAAAATAAGCATTTTCAAGCATTTTAGATCGTTGAAATCGTTCAAATAGAAGCAATATTTAAAAAAACGAATAATAAAATATTCGTCGTTTTTTTTGCTGTTTTTCGCGTTAAAACGCAGATTAAACTCAAAACGTGCTGTTTTGCTAAAATAATCATTTTCAAGCATTTTAGATCGTTGAAATCGTTCAAATAGACGCAATATTAATAAAAAAGAATAATAAAAAAATTTTGTCGTTTTTTTTGCTGTTTTACGCGTTAAAACGCAGATTAAAGCTCAAAACGTGCTGTTTTGCTAAAATAATCATTTTCAAGCATTTTTTGATCGTTGAAATCGTTCAAATAGACGCAATATTAATAAAAAACCCATAAAAAATTCGTCGGTTTTATGCTGTTTTACGCGTTAAAACGCAGATTAAAACTCAAAACTGCTGTTTTTTTTAAAATAAGCATTTTCAAGCATTTTTTGATCGTTGAAATCGTTCAAATAGAGCTATTAAAAAAAACGAATAATAAAATATTCGTCGTTTTTATGCTGTTTTACGCGTTAAAACGCAGATTAAATCTCAAAATGCTGTTTTGCTAAAATAAGCATTTTCTTTATTTAGATCGTTAAATCGTTCAAATAGAAACTATTAATAAAACGAATAATAAAAAAATTCGTCGTTTTATGCCCGTTTTCGCGTTAAAACGAGATTAAACTCAAAACGTGCTGTTTTGCTAAAATAATCATTTTTATGCATTTTAAATCGTTGAACCCTTCAAATAGACGCAAATTAATAAAACGAATAATAAATTCATCTTTTATGCTGTTTTACGCGTTAAAACGCAGATTAAAAGCTCAAAAAAGTGCTGTTTTGTAAAAAAAATCATTTTCATGCTTTTAAATCGTTGAAATCGTTCAAATAGACGCAATATTAATAAAACGAATAATAAAAATTCGTCGTTTTATGTGTTTTACGCGTTAAAACGCAGATTAAAGCTCAAAACGTGCTGTTTTGCTATAATAAGCATTTTCAGCATTTTAGATCGTTTAAATCAGTTCCAAATAGAAGCAATATTAATAAAAACGAATAATAAAAATTCGTCGTTTTATGCTGTTTTACGCGTTAAAACGCAGATTAAACCTCAAAACGTGCTGTTTTGCTAAATATCATTTTCAAGCATTTGAAACGTTGAAATCGTTCAAAAAAGACGCAATATTCAAAAAAAGAATAATAAAAATTTTGTCGTTTTATGCTGTTTACGATAAAACGCAGATTAAAACTCAAACGTGCTGTTTTGCTAAAAAAAAAGCATTTTCAAGCATTTTTTGATCGTTGAAATCGTTCAAATAGGAATATTAATAAAAAACGAATAATAAAAATCGTCGTTTTGCTGTTTTGCTTTAAAAAGATTTCAACGCTTTTTGCTTAAAATTCAAATAGCATTTAGACGTAAAACGAAATAAAATCTTTAAAAATTTTTTTAAAAACGCGTTAAAAATTTCGCGTTGCAAAATTAAAACTAAACTTGTTTTGTTTAAAAAAACTTTCAAATTTAGATTTAAAACGAAATAAACAAAATTTCGTATCTTTTTGCGTTTTAGCGTTTTTTGCTTAAAACGTGATTAAAGTAAAATTCGTTTCAAAAATAATTTTAAACCTTAGATAGGGAATTTAAAAAAACGAATAATTTAAAAATTTCGTATAAATTTCGCGTTTTTTTTGCTTTTTTGGAAAACGCGTTAAATAAAATCTTTTTCAAAATTATTTTAACATTTAGATCGAAAATCTTCAAAAACGAATTTTTTAAAAAAAATTTCTTTTGTGTTTTAGGTTACGGTTTTAAAAAGCGTTTGCTAAAAAAAGCTTTTCTAAGCATTTTAAGGGGTTTAGATCGTTGAAATGTCAAAAGAATAACAAAAACGTTATTCTGTTTTAGCGTTTTACGCGTTAAAGCTGAAAAAAAAAAAAAAAAAAAAAAAAAAAAAAAAAAAAAAAAAAAAAAAAAAAAAAAAAAAAAAAAAAAAAAAAAAAAAAAAAAAAAAAAAAAAAAAAAAAAAAAAAAAAAAAAAAAAAAAAAAAAAAAAAAAAAAAAAAAAAAAAAAAAAAAAAAAAAAAAAAAAAAAAAAAAAAAAAAAAAAAAAAAAAAAAAAAAAAAAAAAAAAAAAAAAAAAAAAAAAAAAAAAAAAAAAAAAAAAAAAAAAAAAAAAAAAAAAAAAAAAAAAAAAAAAAAAAAAAAAAAAAAAAAAAAAAAAAAAAAAAAAAAAAAAAAAAAAAAAAAAAAAAAAAAAAAAAAAAAAAAAAAAAAAAAAAAAAAAAAAAAAAAAAAAAAAAAAAAAAAAAAAAAAAAAAAAAAAAAAAAAAAAAAAAAAAAAATAAAAAAATTTGTCGTTTTATGTGTTTTACGCGTTAAAAAAGCAGATTAAATTCAAAACGTGCTGTTTTTAAAATAAATTTTTATGCAAGACGTTTAAATTCTTTAAAAAGCAATATTTAAAAAAAAAGAATAATAAAAATTGTCGTTTTATGTGTTTTTCGCGTTAAAACGCAGGGGTTAAAAATCAAAAAGGGTTTTGCTAAAAAAAATATTTTCTTCATTTTTAAAACGTTGGGAAACGTCTGGGGCGTATTAATAAAAAAAGAATAATAAAAAAATTTACGTTTTTTGTTGTTTTACGCGAAACGAGATTAAAGCTCAAAACGCTGTTTTGCTAAAATAATCATTTTCATGCATTTTAAATCGTTGAAATCGTTCAAAAGACGCAATATTAAAACCCAATAAAAAAATTGTCGTTTTATGTTTTTTTACGCGTTAAAACGCAGATTAAAAACTCAAAACGGTGCTGTTTTGCTTATAATAAGCATTTTCGCATTTTAGATCGTTTTAAATCGTTCAAATAGAACAATATTAATAAAAAGAATAATAAAAAATTCGTCGTTTTATGCTGTTTTACGCGTTAAAACGCAGATTAAACCTCAAAACGTGCTGTTTTGCTAAAATAATCATTTTCAAGCATTTTAGATCGTTGAAATCGTTCAAATAGACGGGAATATTCATAAAAAAAAAGAATAATAAAATTTCGTCGTTTTATGCTGTTTTACGCGATAAAAAGCAGATTAAAGCTCAAAACGTGCTGTTTTTGCTAAAATAAGCATTTTCAAGCATTTTGATCGTTGAAATCGTTCAAATAGAAGCAATATTAAAAAAAAGAATAATAAAAATCGTCGTTTTTTTGCTGTTTTACGTTAAAACGCAGATTAAAGCTCAAAAAGTGCTGTTTTGCTAAAATCATTTTCAAGCATTTTGGGTGGTTGAAATCGTTCAAATAGACGCAAATTAATAAAAACAAAATAAAAAATTTTGTCGTTTTTATGCTGTTTTACGCGTTAAAACGCAGATTAAAAACTCAAAACGTGCTGTTTTGCTAAATAAGCATTTTCAAGCATTTTAGATCGTTGAAATCGTTCAAATAGAAGCAATATTAATAAAAAACGAATAAAAAATTCGTCGTTTTTATGCTGTTTTACGCGTTAAAACGCTGATTAAAAACTCAAAACGTGCTGTTTTGCTAAAATAATCATTTTCAAGCATTTTAGATCGTTGAAATCGTTCAAATAGACGCAATATTAATTTAAAAAACAATAAAAAATTTCGTCGTTTTATGTGTTTACGCGTTAAAACGCAGATTAAAGCTCAAACGTGCTGTTTTGCTAAAATAAGCATTTGAAAGCATTTTGGGTCGTTGAAATCGTTCAAATAGAAGCAATATTAAAAAACGAATAATAAAAATTCGTCGTTTTATGCTGTTTTACGCGTTAAAACGCAGATTAAAGCTCAAAACGTGCTGTTTTCTAAAAAAAATCATTTTTTGCCCTTTTAGATCGTTAAAATCGTTCAAATAGACGCAATCTTAATAAAAACGAATAATAAAAATTTTGCCGTTTTTTTGCTGTTTTTTGCGTTAAAACGCAGATTAAAAGCTCAAAACGTGCTGTTTTGCTAAAATAAGCATTTTCAAGCATTTTAGATCGTTAAAATCGTTCAAATAGAAGCAATATTAATAAAAACGAATAATCAAAAATTCGTCGTTTTTTTGCTGTTTTTCGGGGTTAAAACGCAGATTAAAGCTCAAAACTTGCTGTTTTGCTAAAATAATAATTTTCAAGCCCTTTTTAGATCGTTGAAATCCCTTCAAATAGACGCAATATTTAAAAAAAAGAATAATAAAAATTTCGTCGTTTTTTTGCTGTTTTACGCGTTAAAACGCAGATTAAAGCCCCAAAACGTGCTGTTTTTGCTAAAAAAAATCATTTTTAAGCATTTTTTGATCGTTAAAATCGTTCAAATAGACGCAATCTTAATAAAAACGAATAATAAAAAATTTTGTCGTTTTTATGTTTTTTACCCTTAAAAGCAGATTATAGCTCAAAACGTGCTGTTTTGCTAAAATAAGCATTTTCAAGCATTTTAGGTCGTTAAAATCGTTCAAATAGAAGCAATATTAATAAAAACGAATAATAAAAATTTCGTCGTTTTTCTGCTGTTTTACGCGTTAAAACGCAGATTAAAGCTCAAAACGTGCTGTTTTGCTAAAAATAAGCATTTTCAAGCATTTTTAGATGGTTGAAATCGTTCAAATAGAAGCAATATTAATAAAAACGAATAATAAAAATTCGTCGTTTTTATGCTGTTTTACGCGTTAAAACGCAGATTAAAGCTCAAAACGTGCTGTTTTGCTAAAATAATCATTTTCAAGCATTTTAGATCGTTGAAATCGTTCAAATAGACCAATATTAATAAAAAACGAATAATAAAATTTCGTCTTTTTATGCTTTTTTACGCGTAAAAACGCGATTAAAACTCAAAACTTAACTTTTTGCTAAATTCATTTTCAAGCATTTTAGATCGTTGAAATCGTTTCAAATAGAGCTATTAATAAAAACGGAATAAAAAAAATTTGTCGTTTTTATGCTGTTTTACGCGTTAAACGCGTTTAAAAAAAAACGTGCTGTTTTCTAAAATAACATTTTCAAGCATTTTAGATCGTTGAAATGTTCAAATAGACGCAATATTAATAAAAACGAATAATAAAAATTCGTCGTTTTTGCTTTTTACGCGTTAAAACGCGTTAAAAGCTCAAACGTGCTGTTTTGCAAAATAAAAGCATTTTCAAGCATTTTTAGATGGGTTAAATCGTTCAAATAAAGCAATTTAATAAAAACGAATAATAAAAATTCGTCTTTTTATGCTGTTTACCGTTAAAACGCAGATTAAAATAAAAGTGCTGTTTGCTAAAACAATCATTTTCAAGCATTTTAGATCTTTTAAATCGTTCAAATAGACCAATATTAAAAATAACGGAATAATAAAAATTTCGTCGTTTTTATGCTGTTTTACGCGTTAAAAAGCAATTAACTCAAAATCTGTTTTCCTAAAATAGCATTTTTCAAGCATTTTAGATCGTTGAAATAGTTCAAATAAAGCAATATTAAAAAAACGAATAATAAAAAAATTCGTCGTTTTATGCTGTTTACGCGTTAAAACGCAGATTAAAACTCAAAACGTGCTGTTTTGCAAAAAGCATTTTCAAGCATTTTTAATCGTTGAAATCGTTCAAAAAAGAACAATATTTAAAAAACGAATAATAAAAATTCGTCTTTTATGCTGTTTTACGCGTTAAAACGCAGATTAAACTCAAAATGTGCTGTTTTGCTAAAAACATTTCAGCATTTTAATCTTGAAATCGTTAATGGAATATTAATAAATAACGAATAATAAAAATTTTGTCGTTTTTATGCTGTTTTGCGCGTTAAAACGCAGATTAAAATAAACGTGCTGTTTTCCAAAAAGCATTTTCAAGCATTTTAGATCGTTGAAATGTTCAAAATAAGCATATTAATAAAAACGAATAATAAAATTCGTCGTTTTTATGCTGTTTTACGCGTTAAAACGCAGATTAAAGCTCAAACGTGCTGTTTGCAAAACAATCATTTCAAGCATTTTAAAATCGTTGAAATCGTTCAAATAGACGCAATATTAATAAATAACGAATAATAAAAATTCGTCGTTTTATGCTGTTTTACGCGTTAAACGCAGATTAAAGCTCAAAACGTGCTGTTTTGCTAAAATAAGCATTTTTTAAGCATTTTAGATCGTTGAAATCGTTTTAAATAGACGCAATATTAATAAAAACGAATAATAAAAAATTTCGTCGTTTTATGCTTTTCGCGTTAAAACGCGATTAAACTCAAAACGTGCTGTTTTGCTAAAATAAAGCTTTTCAAGCATTTTAGATCGTTGAAATCGTCAAATAGAAGATTAATAAAAACAATAATAAAATTTCGTTTTTAATGAAGCGTTTACGCGTTAAAAAGATTAAATAAAATGTCGCTGTTTTGCGTTAAAATCAAGATTAATCAAGCATTTTGACTGAAAATCGATTTAAATTTTAAAGCAATTTAATAAAAACGAATAATAAAAAATCGTTTAAAATTTTCGTTTAACGCGTTTAAGCTCAAAACGTGCGATAAAATAATCATTTTAAGCTTTTGCTTAAATCTTTCAAATGACGCATATTAATAAAAACGTTAATAAAATTTCGTCGATTTTATGTTATACGATTAAAACGCAGATTAAAGCTCAAAACGTGTTTTGCTAAAAAAATTTTCAAAACATTTTAATCGTTGAAATAGTCAAATCGCAATAATTTAAAACGAATAATAAAAATTCGTTAAATATGTGTATTAACGTAAAACGCAGATTTAAGCTTAACGTGCTGTTTAGCTAAAATACAAATTTAGATTTTTAATCAGTTAAATTTTCAGCAAATGATGAAATTTAATAAAACGATAATAAAAATCGTCGTATTTATTAGTTTTACGCGTTAAAACGCAGATTAAGCTCAAAACGGCTGTTTTGCTAAAATAACATTTTAAGCATTTTAGATCGTTGAAATCAGTTCAAAAGATGAATTATAATAAAAACAAATAATAAAAATTTGCGTTATAGCTGTTTACGCGTTTAAAACGCAGATTTAAGCTCAAAACTGCTGATTTAAGCTAAAATAGCATTTTCAAGTCATTTTAATCGTTAAATCGTCAAATAGAAGCTTATTAATAAAACGCAATAATAAAATCATATAAATTTGTCTTTAGCTGTTAAAACGCAGATTAAAGCTCAAAACGGCTGTTTTGCTAAAATAATAATTTTCAAGCATTTTATCGTTGAAATACGTTCAAATAGACGCAATATTAATAAAAACGAATAATAAAAATTTCGTCGTTTTATGTGTTTTACGCGTTAAAACGCAGATTAAAGCTCAAAACGCTGTTTTGTATGCATTTTCAAGCATTTTAGATCGTTTGAAATGTTAAAAGAAGAATATTAAAAAACGAATAATAAAAATCATCGATTTTATGCTGATTTTACGCGTTAAAAGCAGATTAAGCTCAAAACTGCTGTTTTGCTAAAAAATCATTTTCAGCATTTAGATCGTTGAAATCGTTCAAATAGACGCAAATTAATAAAAACGAATAAAAAAAAATACGTCGTTTTATGCTGTTTTACGCGTTAAAACGCAGATTAAGCTCAAAACGTGCTGTTTTGCTAAAATAATCATTTTCAAGCATTTTAGATCGATGAAATCGTTCAAATAGACGCAATATTAATAAAAACAATAATAAAATTTCGTCGTTTTATGCTTTTACGCGTTAAAACGCAGATTAAAGTAAAACGTGCTGTTTTGCTAAAATAAGCATTTTCAAGCATTTTAGATCGTTGAAATCGTTCAAATAGACGCAATCATTAATAAAAACGAATAATAAAAATCGTCGATTTTATGCTGTTTTACGCGTTAAAACGCGATTAAAGCTCAAAACGTGCTGTTTTGCTAAAATAATCATTTTCAGCATTTTAGATCGTTGAAATCGTTCAAATAGACGCAAATTATAAAAACGAATAATAAAAATTTCGTCGTTTTTATGCTTTTTACGCGTTAAAACGCAGATTAAAGCTCAAAACGTGCTGTTTTGCTAAAATAAGCATTTTCATGCATTTTAGATCGTTGAAATCGTTCAAATAGAACGCAATATTAATAAAAACGAATAATAAAAAATTCGTCGTTTTATGCTGTTTTACGCGTTAAATCGCAGATTAAACCTCAAAACGTGCTGTTTTGCTAAAATAATCATTTTCAACATTTTAGATGTTGAAATCGTTCAAAAGAACATTATTAAAAAAAGATTAAAAATTTTCGTCGTTTAATAGCTGTTTAAGCTTAAAACGCAGATTAAAGCTCAAAACGTGCTGTTTTGCGTTTAAAATAAGCATTTTCAAATTTGATGTTGAAACGTTCAAATTAAGCATATTAAAGTAAAACGTAATAAAAATTGTCGTTTATAATGTTGTTTACGTTAACGCAGATTAAATCAAAACGTGCTGTTTAGCTAAAATAATCATTTTCAAGCAATTTTAGATTTTGAAATCGTTCAAATAGACATATTAATAAAAACGAATAATAAAAATTTCTTTTTATGCTTTTACGCGTTAAAACGCAGATTAAAGCTCAAAACGTTGTTTTAAAAAAATTTCATTTTTAAGCATTTTAGATCGTTGAAATCGTAAATAGACAAATATTAATAAAAACGAATAATAAAATTGTCGTTTTTAGCTGTTTAAAGTTAAAACGCAGATTAAAACTCAAAATTCTGTTTTTGCTAAAATAACTTTTCAAAGCAATTTAATCGAAACGTTAAATGACTGCAATATATTAATAAAACGAATAATAAAAATTTCGTAGTTTTATGCATACGTTAAAACGAGATTAAACTCAAAACGTGTAGTTTTAAAAAAATTTAAGCATTTTAGATCGTTGATATCGTTCAAATAAAGCAATTAATAAAAACGAATAATAAAATTCTGTTTTATTAATTTACGCGTTAAAACGCAGATTAAACTCAAAACGTGCTGTTTTGCTAAAATAATCATTTTCAAGCATTTTTAGATCGTTGAAACGTTCAAATAGACGCAATATTAATAAAAACGAATAATAAAAATTTCGTCGGTTTTATGCGTTTTACGCGTTAAAACGCAGATTAAAACTCAAACGTCTATTCTGCTAAAATAAGCATTTTCAAGCATTTTAGATCGTTGAAATCGTTCAAATAGAAGCAATATTAATAAAAAACGAATAATAAAAATTCGTCGTTTTATGCTGTTTTACGCGTTAAAACGCCGATTAAAGCTCAAAACGTGCTGTGTTGCTAAAATAATCATTTTCAAGCATTTTAGATCGTTGAAATCGTTCAAATAGACGCAATATTAATAAAAACGAATAATAAAAATTTCGTCGTTTTATGCTGTTTTACGCGTTAAAACACAGATTAAAGCTCAAAACGTGCTGTTTTGCTAAAATAAGCATTTTCAAGCATTTAAATCGTTGAAATAGTTCAAATAGAAGCAATATTAATAAAAACGAATAATAAAAAATTCGTCGTTTTATGCTGTTTTACCGCGTTAAAACGCAGATTAAACTCAAAACGTGCTGTTTTGCTAAAAAATCATTTTCAAGCATTTTAGATCGTTGAAATCGTTCAAATAGAAGCAATATTAATAAAAACGAATAATAAAAATTTCGTCGTTTTTATGCTGTTTTACGCGTTAAAACGCAGATTAAAGCTCAAAACGTGCTGTTTTGCAAAATAACATTTTCAGCATTTAGATCGTTGAAATGTCCAATAGACGCAATAAATAAAAACGAATAATAAAAAATTCGTCGTTTTATGCTGTTTTACGCGTTAAAACGCAGATTAAAACTCAAAACGTGCTGTTTTGCTAAATAAGCATTTTCAAGCATTTTAGATCGTTGAAATCGTTCAAATATAAGCAATATTAATAAAAACGAATAATAAAAAATTCGTCGTTTTATGTGTTTTACGCGTTAAAACGCAGATTAAACCTCAAAACGTGCTGTTTTGCTAAAATAATCATTTTCAAGCATTTTAGATCGTTGAAATCGTCAAATAGACGCAATATTACAAAAAACGAATAATAAAAATTTCGTCGTTTTTATGCTGTTTTACGCGTTAAAACGCAGATTAAAGCTCAAAACGTGCTGTTTTGCTAAAATAAGCATTTTCAAGCATTTTAGATCGTTGAAATCTTCAAATAGAAGCAAATATTAATAAAAACGAATAATAAAAAATTCGTCGTTTTATGCTGTTTTACGCGTTAAAACGCAGATTAAAACTCAAAACGTGCTGTTTTGCTAAAATAATCATTTTCAAGCATTTTAGATCGTTGAAATCGTTCAAATAGACGCAATATTATAAAAACGAATAATAAAAATTTCGTCGTTTTATGCTGTTTTACGCGTAAAACGCAGATTAAAAGCTCAAAACGTGCTGTTTTGCTAAAATAAGCATTTTCAAGCATTTTAGATCGTTGAAATCGTTCAAATAGAAGCAATATTAATAAAAAACGAATAATAAAAATTCGTCGTTTTATGCTGGTTTACGCGTTAAAACGCAGATTAAAGCTCAAAACGTGCTGTTTTGCTAAAATAATCATTTTCAAGCATTTTAGATCGTTGAAATGTCCAATAGACGCAATATAATAAAAAACGAATAATAAAAATTCGTCGTTTTTATAAGTGTTGTTTTACGCGTTAAAAACGCAGATTAAAAGCTCAAACGTGCTGCTTTTGCTATATAATAAAGCATTTTCAAGCATTTTAGATCGTTGAAATCGTTCAAATATAAGCAATATTAATAAAAACGAATAATAAAAAAATTCGTCGCTTTTATGTTGTTTTTACGCGTTAAAAACGCAGATTAAACCCCAAAAACGCTGTTTTGCTAAAAGTAAATCATTTTCAAGCATTTGTGATCGTTGGAATGTTCAAATAGACGCAATATCTTCATAAAAACAAAACGAATAATAAAATTTCGTTTTATGTTGTTTTACGCGATAAAGTAGATTAAAAGCCTTCAAACGTGCTGCTGTTTTGCTGCTAAAATAAGCATTTGTAAAGCATTTTTAGATCGTTGAAATCATTCACATAGAAGCACATAATAAAAAAAAAAAAAAAACGAATAATAAAAATTCGTCGTTTTATGCGCTGTTTTACGCGTTAAAAACGCAGATTAAAGCTCAAACGTGCTGGCGCTAAAATAATCATTTTCAAGCATTTTAGATCGTTGAAATGTTCAAATAGACGCACATATTAAAAACGAATAACAAAAATTTCGTCGTTTTATGCTGTTTTACGCGTTAAAACGCAGATTAAAGCTCAAAAACGTGCTGTTTTGCTAAAATGTTATTTCAAAGCATTTAGATCGTTGAAATCGTTCAAATAGAAGTTAATGGATAATAAAACGAATAATAAAAAATCTTCGTCGTTTTATGCTGATCCAATCATTTTCAAGCATTTAGATCGTTGAAATCATCTCAAATAGACGCAATATTAATAAAAAAGAATAATAAAAATTTCGTCGTTTTATGCTGTTTTACGCGTTAAAATGCAGATTAAAAGCTCAAAACGTGCTGTTTTGCTCAAATAATATTTTCAAGCATTTTAAATCGTTGCTGGAAATCGTTCAAATAGAAGCAATATTAATAAAAAAACGAATAATAAAAACGTCGTTTTTATGCGTTTTACGCGTTAAAACGCAGATTAAAAGCTCTCAAAGCGTGCTGTTTTGCTGCACAAGACATTTTCAAGCATTTTAGATCATTAAAATCGTTCAAATAGAAGCAATATTAATAAAAAACGAATAATAAAAATTCGTCGTTTTATGCGCTGTTTACGCCGCAAACGCAGTTTAAAGTTCAAAACGTGCTGTTTTGCTAAAATAATCATTTTCAAGCATTTTAGATCGTTGAAATCGTTCAAATAGATGCAATATTAATAAAAAACGAATAATAAAATTTCGTCGTTTTATGTTGTTTTACGCGTTAAAACGCAGATTAAAGCTCAAAACGTGCTGCTGTTTTGCTGAAATAAGACACACACATTACTTTTCAAGCATTTTAGATCGTTGAAATCGTTCAAATAGAAGCAATATTAAAATAAAAACAAATAATAAAATTCGTCGTTTTATGTTGTTTTACGCGTTAAAACGCAGATTAAAAGTCTTCAAAAACGTGCTACAATGTTTTGCTAAAATAATCATTTTAAGCATTTTAGATTTTAAATTTAAAGGAATTTTAAAAAAAAAAATTAAATTTTTTTTATGCTTTTTTTTAAAATTAATCAAAACGTTTTTTTAAAATAACTTTTCAAATTTTGTCGTTTTTTTAAATTTCAATAACAAAAATTAATAAAAAAAAATAAAATTTTCTTTTTATTTTTCTTTAAAAAAGATTAAAACTCAAAACGTGCTGTTTTTAAAATAATTTTTAAGCATTTTTGTTAAATCGTTCAAAAGAAAATAAAAACGAAAATAAACATTTCTTTTTTTTACGCGTTAAAACGAAAAACCCAAAACTTTTCCAAAAAATCATTTTTTAAAATTTTTTGACCTTAAATTTCAAATAGACCAAATTAATAAAAAAAATAAAAATTTCGTTTTTTAGTGTTTACGCTTAAAACGCAGATAAAGCTCAAAGTTTTTGCAAAAAAAATTTTAAACATTTTAGGTTTAAAAAAGCAAATAAAAAAAATTTAAAAAAAATCCTTTTGCTTTTTAGGGTTAAAAAAATTAAAAAAGTGCTTTTTTAAATAATCATTTTAAATTTTAATGTTAAACGCTAAATGAAAAAATTTAAAAAAAATTAAAATTTGTCTTTTTATGCTTTTTTCCCTTAAAAAGATTAAACAAAGTTTTTAAAATAACATTTTCAAATTTTGATCTTAAGCGTTAAATAAAATAATAATAAAAAATAATAAAAATTTCGTTTTTACGTTTTCGTTAAAACATTAAATTTAAAATTAAAAAAAATAACATTTTCAATTTTAGATCGTTAAATTTAAAAAGAAAATAAAAAATTAAAATTTCGTCGTTTTTTTTAAAGTTAAAAATTAAAAAAAGCTTTTTAAATTCATTTTCAAGTTTTAACGTTAAAGTTAAATAAAAATTTTATTTTAAAAAAATAAAATTGTTTTTTTTTTGTTAAAAGGGTTTTTAAATTAAATTGTTTTTAAAAAAATTTCATTTTTAAACGGGTTTAAAAGTTCAAAGCATTTTAAAGGTAAAAAAATTTGCTTTTAGTTTTTTCTAAAAACAAATTTTAAAAAAAATTTTGTTTTAAAAAATTTTTAAATTTTTAAATTTTGGTTATAAAAAATAATAAAACGTCTTTTTTTTTTCTTAAAGCAATTAAAGCTAAAAATTGTGTTTAAATAACTTTAAGCATTAAGATTTAAATCGTTTTTAAATTTAATAAAAATAAACAAATTTGTCTTTTACTTTTTTAAACCAAATTAAAACGTTGTTTTGTAAATAATTTTAAATTTTGATTTTAAAACGTTTTAGCATTTTAATTAAAACGAAATAAAATTTCGTTTTTTGCTTATTAAAAATTAGGTTTAGGTTTTTTACAAACGTTAAAAATGTTTTTTTAAAACTAAAGCGCGATAAGTTTTAGCTTTAAAAGAAATAAATTTGATTGGTTTTGTTAAAAAAAAAAACGAAAAAAAAAAATTCGTTTTTTTGTGTTTTTACGCGTTAAAACGCGATTTAATAAAATTTAAAAATTTTCAAATTTTGATCGTTAAATCGAACAAAATTAATAAAAAATAATAAAAAAATTTTTTCGTTTACCCTTAAACCAATTAAAAAAAAAAAAAATCGTTTTTAAATAAATTTTTTAAATTTAGAGGGAAATTTTAAAAAACGAATTATAAAAAATTTGAAATTTTTTTTTTTTAATGGGTTTTTTGTTAAAACCAAAATCAAAATGCTGTTTTGTTAACTTTTAAGAAACGTTGTGTTAAATAAGCAAAATTTTAAAAAAAACAAAAATAAAAAAATTTCCCTTTTTTTTCTTTTTCGTTAAAAAGCGGCTAAAAAGTTGGTTTTTAAAAAAAAACATTTTGCTTTTTTAAAATTTAAATTTAAATAAAAAAATTTTAAAAAAAAAAAAAAAGGGAAA
>NW_027047284.1:0-15962 GCF_025399875.1 Dalotia coriaria
CAGCCCTTTTAGGGCATTCTGCGTTTTAACGCGTAAAAAAACCAAGAAAATTTTTTTTTATTCGCTTTTTTTTTAACATTGCGTCCTTTGAACATTTCCCCGATCTAAAATGCTTGAAAAAAGCCCTTTTTTTTAGCAAAACAGCACGTTTTTAGCTTTTAAAAACTGCGTTTTTAAGCGTAAAAACAACATAAAACGACGAATTTTTTTTTTATTCCCTTTTTTTTTTAATATTGCTTTTATTTGAACGATTTTTAACCATCTAAAATGCCCGAAAAAGCTTATTTTTTAAAAAAAGCCCTTTTGGGGTTTACTGCGTTTTAAGCGTAAAAACCCTAAAAAAGGCGGTTTACCGTTTTTTTTTTTAATATTGCTTCAGGAAGGTTTTAACGATCTATAATGCGCAAAAAAACTTATTTTTTGCAAAAACAGCACGTTTTTAGGGTTTTTTCCCGTTTTTAAGCGCGTAAAAAAAACATAAAAACGACGAAATTTTTTTTATTCGTTTTTATTAATTTGCGTCTGTTGGGAAAGAATTTTTAACGATCTTGCGAAAAAATATTTTGGGGAAAAAAACACGTTTTTAGCCAATCCCGCGTTTTTTAACCCTAAAAAAGCAAAAAAAGACGGGTTTTTTTATTCGTTTTTATTAAATTTCCCTTTTATTTAAACGATTTCAACGATCCCTTGGGGAAAAAGCCTATTTTAGCAAAACAGCACGTTTTGGGGGAAAAACTGCATTTTTAAAGCGGAAAACAGGGATAAAAAAGACGAATTTTTATTATTCGTTTTTTTTTAATTTGCTTCCCGGGGAACCCCATTTCCCCGATCAAAAATCGAAAAAGCTTATTTTAGCCAAAAAAGCACGTTTTTAGGGAAATTTTGCGTTTTTCTTTTAAAATAGCGCCAAAAAAGACGAAATTTTTTTTTTTTCGTTTTTTTTATTAATATTGCCCTCTATTTGAAAAAAGGGTTTTAACGATCTAAAAAAGCTTAAAATTTTTGCAAAACAGCCGTTTTTAGCTTTTTAAACTGCGTTTTTTAAAGCGTAAAACCTTTAAAAAACGGTTTTTATTTTGTTTTTTTTTTTTTAATATTGCTTCTATTTGAACGATTTCAACGATTTTGCCGGAAAAAGCTTATTTTTGCAAAAAAGCCCTTTTGAGCTTTTTTTCTGCCCTTTTTAAAGCGGAAAAAAGCATAAAACGACAGAAATTTTTTATTATTCGTTTTTGCATTAATATTGCGGCGTCCATTTGAACGATTTCAGCGATGCAAATGCTTGAAAATGCTTATTTTAGCAAAACAGCAGCACGTTTTGAGCTTTAATCTGCGCAACGCGGCTAAAACAACGCCAAAACGACGAATTTTTTATTATTCGTTTTTTATTATGTTGCTTCTATTTGGCAATTTCAACGATAAAATCGCGAAAAATGCTTATTTTAAACAAAACAGCACGTTTGAGCTTTTAATGTGCGTTTAACGTAAAACAACATAAAACGACGAAGGTACGGTATTCGTTTTTTTATTAATATTGCTTCTGTTGAACGATTTCAACCATCTAAAATGGCGAAGTACTTATTTTTTAGCAAAACAGCACGTTTTGAGGCTTTATTCTGCGTTTTAACGCGTAAACAACTTATAAAACGATGAATTTTTATTATTCGTTTTTATTGTATTACTTCCTGTTGAACAGTTCAACGATCTAAAATGCTTCAAAATCAACATTTTTAGCAAAACAGCACGTTTGAGCTTATTCTGCTTACGTTTTAACGCGTAAACAACATAAAACGGCAGAAATTTTTATTATTCGTTTTATTAATATTTAACGCGTCTATTTGAACGATTTCAACGATCTAAAATATGCTTGAAAATGCTTGTTACCCAGCAAAACCAGCGCGTTTTGAGCTTTAATCTGCGTTTTAACGCGTAAAACAGCATAAAATGACAGATTTTTTATTATTCGTTTTTATTAGCCCAGCTATTTAGAAACGGTTTTCAGCGATCTAAAATGCTTGAAAATGCCTATTTTAGCAAAACAGCGTTTGAGCTTTAATCTGCATTTTAACGCGTAAAACATGCGCAACATAAAACGACGAATTTTTTATTATTCGTTTTTATTAATATTGCTTCTATTTGAACGATTTCAACGATCTAAAATGCTTGAAATGCTTATTTTAGCAGCAAAACAGCGTTTGAGCTTATTTCTGCGTTTAGCGATAATAAAATAGCATAAAAACAAACGAAATTTTTATTATTCGTTTTTACAGTAATATTGCGTCTATTTGAACGGTGATTTCAACGATCTAAAATCCCGAAAATGCTTATTTTGGCAAAACAGCGTTTTGAGCTTTTAATCTGCGTTTTAACGTAAAACGGCATAAAACGACGAATTTTTGTTATTCGTTTTATTAATATTACTTCTGGCCCACGAGACGATTTCAGATTTAAAATGCTTGAAAAATGCTTATTTTAGCAAAACAAGCACGTTTTTGAGCTTTATTCCGCCGTTTTTAACGCGTAAAAACAGCGCCGCTTTTGACGAAGTACCACATTATTTACATTTTTATTAATATTGCGTCCATTTGAACGATTTCAACGATCTAAAATGCTTGAAAAAATGCTTATTTTAGCAAAACAGCACGTTTTTGAGCTTTAATCTGCGTTTTAACGCGTAAAGCAACATAAAAATGACGGTACTTTTATTATTGTAGTTTTTTATTAATGTAGCGCTGTTAAGCGATTTCAACGATCTAAAATGCTTAGAAAATGCTTGTACACCGCTTAAAACAGCACGTTTTGAGCTTTAATCTGCGTTTTAACGCGTAAAACAGCATAAAAACGACGAAATTTTTATTATTCGTTTTATTCACGCCAATGCTTCTGTTGAACATTTCAACGATCTAAAATGGCGAAAATGCTTTATTTTAGCAAAACAGCTGCGTTTTGGGCTTTAATCTGCGTTTTAACGCGTAAAACAGCATAAAACGACGAAATTTTTATTATTCGTTTTTATTAATATTGCTTCTATTTAAACGATTTCAGCGATCTAAAATGCTTGAGAAATGCTTATTTTAGCAAAACAGCGTTTTGAGCTTTAATTGTGTACCCATTTTTTTTTATTATTCGTTTTATTCATATTGCTTCTATTTAAACGATTTTAACGATCACAAAATGCTTGATAATGCTTATTTTAGCAAAACAGCGTTTTGAGCTTTTAATCTGCGTTTTAACGCGTAAAACAACATAAAACGACAAATTTTTATTATTCGTTTTTATTGTATTGCTTCCTATTTGAACGATTTTCAGCGATCTAAAATGCTTCAGTAGCGTACGCCACGTAAAAACAGCGCGTTTTGAGCTTTATTCTGCGTTTTAGCGCCGCTCAAAACGACAGAAGTGCACATTTCGTTTTTTATTAATATTGCGTCTATTTGAACGATTTCAACGATCTAAAATGCTTGAAAATGCTTATTTTAGCAAAGAGCGTTTAGAGCTTTTAATCTGCGTTTTAACGCGTAAAACAACATAAAAATAGCCGGGTACGCATTATTCGTTTTTTAAATTATTTAGCTTCTATTTAGAAACGGTTTCAACGATCTAAAATGCTTGAAAATACCTATTTTAGCAAAGCCAGCACGTTTTGAGCTTTTAATCGCATTTTGCAAGCGTAAAACAGCATAAAAACGACGAATTTTTTATTCGTTTTTATTATCAGCCTTCTATTTGAACGATTTCAACGATCCTAAAATGCTTGAAAGTAGCATTTTAGCAAACGGCACGTTTGAGCTTTATTCTGCGTTTTAACGTGTAAAGAAATAGCATGCGCTGACGAAATTTTTTATTATTCGTTTTTTTATTAATATTGCACGTCCTATTTGAGACGATTTCAACGATCTAAAATGCTTGAAAATGCTTATTTTAGCAAACCGCACGTTTTTGAGCTTTAATCTGCGTTTTAACGCGTAAAACAACGCAAAACGGCGGGTGTTTTTATTTCGTTTTTTATTAATATTGCTTTACCTATTTGAACGATTTCAACGATTTAAAATGAAATGCTTGTTGCCAGCAAAACAGCGTTTTAGGCATTCTGCGTTTTAGCGTAAAACGCTTATAAAGCAGCGAAATTTTTATTGACTTCGTTTTATTAATATTGCGTCCCGACGAACGATTTCAACGATCACAAATCGCGAAAATACTTATTTTAACAAAACGGCACGTTTTGAGCTTTAATCTGCGTTTTAACGCGTAAACAGCATAAAATGACGGGTACGCATTATTCGTTTTATTAATGTGCTTCTATTTAGCGATTTCAACGATACAAAGTCGCTTGAAAATGCTTATTTTAGCAAAAAGAACACAGCACGTTTTGAGCTTTTAATCTGCGTTTAACGCGTAAACGGCATAAAACGACGAAATTTTATTATTCGTTTTTATTCACATATTGCTTCTATTTGAACGATTTTCAGCGATCTAAAATGCTTGAAAATGCTTATTTTAGCAAAACAACAGCGCGTTTGAGCTTTTGAGAAATCTGCGTTTTAACGCGTAAAACAGCATAAAAACGGCGAAATTTTTATTATTCGTTTTATTAATATTGCTTCTATTTAAACGATTTCCAGCGATCTAAAATGCTTGAAAATGCTTATTTTTAGCAAAACAGCACGTTTTGAGCTTTGGTATTATTTATTTTTTATTATTCGTTTTTTATTAATGGCTGGCTACTATTTAAAACGATTTTAACGATCGAAGTAGCGGTAGTAGCATTGCAGCAAAACAGCACGTTTGCGGCTTTAATCTGCGTTTTAACGCGGCAAACAGCATAAAAACGACAAATTTTATTATTCGTTTTTTAATTCATATTGCTTCTATTTGAACGTTCAGCTTGATCTAAAATGCTTGAAAATGCTTATTTTAGCAAAACAGCACGTTACGAGCTTTAATCAGCGTTTAACGCGTAAAACGGCATAAAACGACTGAATTTTTATTATTCGTTTTTAGTAATATTGCGTCTATTTGAACAGTTGCCAACAATATACAAAATGCTTGAAAATGCTTACTTTAGCAGCAAAACATCACGTTTGAGCTTTGTCAGCGTTTTTAACGCGTAAGAGCAGCATAAAAAGGAACGAAATTTTTATTGACTGGAACTTTATTAATATTGCGTCTATTTGAATGATTTTCAGCGATCTAAAATGCTTGAGTACTTGTTGCAGCAAAAACAGCACGTTTTGAGGCTTTTGTCTGCGTTTTTAACGCGTAAAACAACATAAAACGACGATTTTTATTATTCGTTTTATTAATAGTAGCTTCTATTTGAACGATTTCAACGATCACAAAATGTAGAAAATGCTTGTACAGCAAAACAGCACGTTTGAGCTTTAATCTGCGTTTTAAAGTAAAACGCTTATAAAACGACAGGTACCATTATTCGTTTTTATTAATATTGCGTCTACAGACGATTTCAGCGATCTAAAATGCTTGAAAATACTTATTTTAGCAAAACAGCTACATTTTGAGCTTTTAATCTGCGTTTAACGCGCAGTAAAACAGCATAAAACGACGAAATTTTTATTATTCTGTTTTTTATTAATGTATACTTCTATTTTAAAACGATTTCAACGACGATCTGAAGCAGCGAAATTGCTTATTTTGGCAAAACAGCACGTTTTTGAGCTTTTGCAATCTGCTGCGTTTTAACGCGTAAAACAGCATAAAACGACCGGGGCCGCTTTATTATTCGTTTTTTATTCATATTCTTCTATTTGAAGACGATTCCCAGCGATCTAAAATGCTTGAAAATGCTTGTTTAGCAAAACAGCACGTTTTGAGCTTTAATCTGCGTTTTAACGCGTAAAATAACATAAAACGACAATTTTTATTATTCGTTTTTTTAATTAATATTGCGTCTATTTGAACTGATTTTAACGATCTGGAATGCTTGAAATACTTATTTTAGCAGCAAAACATCACGTTTTGAGGTTTAATCAGCGTTTTAACGCGTAAAAACAGCATAAAAACGACGAAATTTTATTATTCGTTTTATTATTGCGATCTCGGCCCAGACGATTTCAACGATCACAAAATACTTTGAAATGCATATTTTAGCAAAACAGCACGTTTTTGAGCTTTTAATCTGCGTTTTTAACGCGTAGGCAGCATAAAACGACGGGCGCATTATTCGTTTTATTAATGTGCGTCTATTTGAACGATTTCAACGATCTAAAATGCTTGAAAATGCTTATTTTAGCAAAACAGCACGTTTTGAGCAGTACGTTTAGCGTAAAACAGCATAAAACGATTTTTTATTATTGGTTTTATTAATGTTAGCTTCTATTTGAACGATTTCAGCGATAAATGCTTGAAAATACTTATTTTGCTGAAACAGCACGTTTGCGAGCTTTTATTCTGCGTTTTTAACGCGTAAAACAGCATAAAAACGTAAATTTTATTATTCGTTTTTATTAATATTGCATCCTATTTGAAGACGATTTCCAGCAGTCGATGCTTGGTACTTATTTTAGCAAAACAGCACGTTTTGAGGCAATCTGCGTTTTAACGCGTAAAACAGCAGCATAAAAATGGCAAATTTTTATTATTCGTTTTTATTAATATTGCGTCTATTTGAACGATTTCAGCGATCTAAAATGCTTGAAAATGCTTATTTTAGCAAAACAGCACGTTTTGAGCTTCGTCTGCTTTTAACGCGTAAAACGAAGCATAAAAACGACGAATTTTTTATTATTGGTTTTTATTAATATTGCTTCTATTTGAACGATTTCAGCTTAAAATCTAAAAAGTAGCAGAAAATGCTTATTTTAGCAGCAAAGGCATACGTTTTTGAGCTTTTATTCGCCGTTTTAACGCGTAAAAACGGCGCATAAAACGACGAAATTTTTGACCATTGGTTTTTATTAATATTGCGTCTATTTGAACATTTCAGCGATCACAAATGCTTGAAAATGCTTTATTTTAGCAAAAACAGCACGTTTGAGCTTTAATCTGCGTTTTAGCGCGTAAAACAACATAAAACGACGAATTTTTTTATTCGTTTTTATTAATATTGCGTCTATTTGAACGATTTCAACGATCTAAAATGCGAAAATGCTTATTTTAGCAAAACAGCACGTTTTGAGCTTTAATCTGCGTTTAACGCGTAAAACAGCATAAAACGACGAATTTTATTATTCGTTTTTTATTAATATTGCGTCTATTTGAACGATTTCAACGATCTAAAATGCTTGAAAATGCTTATTTTAGCAGCAAACAGCACGTTTTGAGCAATCTGCGTTTTAACGCGTAAAACGGCATAAAACGACGAATTTTTATTATTCGTTTTTATTAATATTGCTCTGTTGAACAGTTCAACGATCTAAAAATGCTTGAAAATGCTTATTTTAGCAAAACAGCACGTTTTGAACTTTAATCTGCGTTTTAACGCGTAAAACAACATAAAAAACGACGAAATTTTTATTATTCGTTTTTATTAATATTACGTCTATTTGAACGATTTCAACGATCTAAAATGGCGAAAATAACTTATTTTAGAAAAACAGCACGTTTGAGCTTTTAATCTGCGTTTTTTAACGCGTAAACAGCATAAAAACGACGAATTTTTTATTATTCGTTTTTATTAATATTGCTTCTATTTGAACGATTTCAACGATCTCTAAAATGCTTGAAAAATGCTTATTTTAGCAAAACAGCACGTTTGAACTTTTAATCTGCGTTTTTAACGCGTAAACAGCATAAAACGACGAAATTTTTATTATTCGTTTTTTATTAATATTGCGTCTGTTGAACGATTTCCAGCGATCACAAAATGGCGAAAAATGCTTATTTTAGCAGCAAAACAGCACGTTTTTGAGCTTTAATCTGCGTTTTAACGCGTAAAAAACAGCATAAAAACGACGAATTTTTTTTTATTATTCGTTTTTTTTATTAATATTGCTTCTATTTGAACGATTTCAACGATCACAAATGCTTGAAAATGCTTATTTTAGCAAAACAGCACGTTTGAACTTTTAATCTGCGTTTTAACGCGTAAAACAGCATAAAAACGACGAAATTTTTATTATTCGTTTTTTATTAATATTGCGTCTATTGAACTTCAACGATTTAAAATGCTTGAAAATGCTTATTTTTAGCAAAACAGCACGTTTTGAGCTTTTAATCTGCGTTTTAACGCGTAAAACAGCATAAAAATGACGAATTTTTTATTATTTGTTTTTATTAATATTGCTTCTATTTGAACATTTCAACGATCTAAAATGCTTTGAAAATGCTTATTTAGCAAAACGGCACGTTTTGAGCTTTAATCTGGGTTTTAACGCGTAAAACAGCATAAAACGACGGAAATTTTTATTATTCGTTTTTATTAATATTGCGTCTATTTGAACGATTTCAACGATCTAAATGCTTGAAAATGCTTATTTTAGCAAAACAGCACGTTTTTGAGGCTTTAATAAGCGTTTAACGCGGCAAAACAGCATAAAACGACGAAATTTTTTATTCGTTTTTTTAAATTATGTGTGCACGTCTATTTGAACGATTTTAACGGTCTAAAATAGCGTAGCATTTTAGCAAAAACAGCACATTTTGAGCTTTAATCTGCGTTTTAATGCGTAAAACAGCATAAAACGACGAAGATTTTTATTATTCGTTTTTTTTATTAATATTGCTTCTATTTGAACGATTTCAACGATCTAAATGCTTGAAAATGATTATTTTAGCAAAACAGCACGTTTTGAGCTTTAATCTGCGTTTTAACCGTAAAGCATCATAGAAACGACGAAATTTTTTATTATTCGTTTTTATTAATATTGCGTCTATTTGAACGTTCAACGATTTAAAATGCTTGAAAATGCTTGTGCAGCAAAACAGCACATTTTATGCTTTAATCAGCGCGTTTTAACGCGTAAAACGGCATAAAAACATTGATGAATTTTTTATTATTCGTTTTTATTAATATTGTGCTTCTATTGGAACGATTTCAACGATCTAAAATGCTTGAAAATGCTTATTTTAGCAAAACAGCACGTTTTGAGCTTTTAATCTGGGTTTTAACGCGTAAAACAGCATAAAAACGACGAATTTTTTATTATTCGTTTTTATTAATATTGCTTCTATTTGAACGATTTCAACGATCTAAAATGCTTGAAAATGCTTTTGGCAAAACAGCACGTTTTGAGCTTTTATTCTGCGTTTAACGCGTAAACAGCATAAAACGACGAAATTTTTTATTATTCGTTTTTATTAATATTGCGTCTATTTTGAACGATTTCGGGTCAGTGGCGTGGCGCATTTTAGCAAAACAGCACGTTTTTTGAGCTTTAATAACGTTTTAACGCGTAAAACAGCATAAAAACGACGAAATTTTTTATTATTCGTTTTTTTATTAATATTGCGTCTATTTGAACGATTTCCAACGATCTAAAATGCTTGAAAATGCTTATTTTTAGCAAAACAGCACATTTGTGCTTTTAATCTGCGTTTAATGCGTAAAACAGCATAAAACGACGAATTTTTATTATTCGTTTTTTATTAATATTGCTTCTGTTGAACGATTTCAACGATCTAAAATGCTTGAAAATGATTATTTTAGCAGCAAACAGCACGTTTGAGCTTTAATCTGCGTTTTAACGCGTAAAGCATCATAGAAACGACGAGAATTTTATTATTCGTTTTTTTATTAATATTGCGTCTATTTGAACGATTTCCAACGATTTAAAATGCTTGAAAATGCTTATTTTAGCAAAACAGCACGTTTTGAGCTTTAATCAGCGTTTTAACGTGAAACAGCTCAAAACGATGAATTTTTATTATTGGTTTTATTAATATTGCTTCTATTGGAACGATTTTCAACGATCTAAATGTGAAAATGCTTATTTAGCAAAACAGCACCGTTTTGAAGGCTTTTAATCTGCACGTTTTAACGCGTGAAACAACATAAAACGACGAATTTTTTCGTATTCGTTTTATTAATATTAGCGTCTATTTGAACGAATTTCAACGATCTAAATGCTTGAAAATGCTTATTTTAGCAAAACAACCCACGTTTTGAGCTTTTAATCTGCGTTTTTAACGCGTAAAACAACATAAAACGACGAATTTTTTATTATTCGTTTTCGTAATATTGCTTCTATTTGAACGATTTCAACGATCCTAAATGCTTGAAAATGCTTATTTTAACTGGCAAAACGCACGTTTTGAACTTTATTCGCACGCGTTTAACGCGTAAAACAACATAAAACGATGAAAATTTTTATTATTAGTTTTTATTATTGTGCGTCTATTTGAACGATTTCAATGATCTAAAATGCTTGAAAATGCTTATTTTAGCAGCAAAACAGCACGTTTGAGCTTTAATCTGCGTTTTAACATAAAACAGCATAAAAATGACAGGTACATTATTCGTTTTTATTATTAATATTGCTTCTATTTAAACGATTTCAACGATCTGGAAATGCTTGAAAATGCTTATTTTAACGAAACAGCATGTTTTGAGCTTTAATCTGCGTTTTAACGCGTAAAGGCAAAACATAAAACGACGAAATTTTATTATTCGTTTTTATTTTTATTGTGCATCTCTTTTGATCATTCAACGATCTAAAATGCTTGAAAATGCTTATTTTAGCAGCAAAACAGCACGTTTTGAGAGCTTTTAATCTGCGTTTTAACGCGTAAAACAGCATAAAACGACGAATTTTTTATTAATCGTTTTTATTAATATTGCTTCTATTTGAACGATTTCAACAATCTAAAATGCTTGAAAAGTAGCATTTGCAGCAAAACAGCACGTTTTGAGCTTTTATTCTGCGTTTTAACGCGTAAACAACATAAAACGACAATTTTATTATTCGTTTTTTTATTAATATTGCGTCTGTTGAAACGTTTTCAACGATCTAAATGCTTGAAAATGTATTTAGCAAAACAGCACGTTTTTTGAGCTTTTAATCCAGCGTTTTAACGCGTAAACAACACTCAAAAGCGACGAGAACGCTTATTATTCGTTTCTTGCTTATTAATGGTAGTGGAACGATTTCAACGATCTAAAATGCTTGAAAAATGCTTTATTTTTAGCAAAACAGCACGTTTTGAGCTTTAATCAGCGATTTTAACTTGCGTAAAACAGCATAAAACGACGAATTTTTATTATTCGTTTTGTAATATTGCTATTGGAACGATTTCAACGATCTAAAAATGCTTGAAAATGCTTGTTTGGCAAGCAGCACGTTTGAGCTTTAATCTGCGTTTTTAACGTAAAAACTTCATAAAAACGACGGTACTTGTATTTAACATTAATATTGCGCGTCTGTTGAACGATTTCAACGATCTAAAATGCTTGAAAAATGCTTATTTTAGCGAAACAACGTTTTGAGCTTTAATCTGCGTTTTAACGCGTAAAGCAGCATAAAACGACGAATTGCACATTATTCGTTTTTTTATTATGTTAGCCTATTTGAACGATTTCAACGGTCTAAAATGCTTGAAAATGCTTATTTTAGCAAAACAGCGTTTGAGCTTTATTCTGCGTTTCAACCCTAAAACAGCATAAAACGACGAAATTTTTATTATTCGTTTTTATTAATATTGCGCATTTGAACGGGGTTTCAAGATCTAAAATACTTGAAAATGCTTATTTTAGCAAAACAGCACGTTTTTAGCTTTAATCTGCGTTTTAACGCGTAAAACAGCATAAAAACAATTTTTTTTTATTGTTTTATTAATATTGTTCTTTGAACATTTCAACGATTTAAAATGCTTGAAAATGCTTATTTTACAAAACAGCACGTTTTTAGTTTAATCTGCGTTTAACCGTAAAAAACATAAAAAACGAAAATTTTTTTTTATTCGTTTTTATTAATATTGCGTCTATTTGAACGGGGTTTCAACGATCTAAAATGCTTGAAAAAGCTTATTTTGCAAAACAACAGTTTTGAGCTTTATTCTGCGTTTTAACGCGTAAAATACATAAAACGACGAAATTTTTTTTATTCGTTTTTTTTTTTATTGCGTCTATTTGAACGATTTCAACGATTAAAAAAGCTTGAAAATGTTTTTTTTAGCAAAACAGCACGTTTTTTATTTTAATCTGCGTTTTAACGCGTAAACACATAAAAAAGACGAATTTTTTTATTCGTTTTTTTTTAAAAGTTCTATTTGAACGATTTCAACGATCTTCTTGAAAATGCTTTATTTTAGCGAAACAGCCCTTTTGAGCTTTTAAACTGCGTTTTAACGGGTAAAAAACATAAAACGACGAAATTTTATTATTCGTTTTATTAATATTGCGTCTATTTGAACGGGTTTCAACGATCTAAAAAAGCTTGAAAATGCTTATTTTAGCAAAACAGCAGTTTTGAGTTTATTCTGCGTTTTAACGCGTAAAAACAAATAAAAACGACGAAATTTTATTTTTCGTTTTTTTTATTGCGTCTATTTTTAAAGATTTCAACGATCTAAAATGCTTGAAATTTTATTTTAGCAAAACAGCACGTTTTTTAGCTTTATTCCCGCGTTTTAACGTAAAAAAAGCAAAAAACGATGAATTTTTATTATTCGTTTTTTTTTTAATATTGTTTTATTTGAACTATTTCAACGATCAAAATGCTTTTTAAAATGCTTATTTTAGCAAAACAGCACGTTTTGGAATCTGCGTTTTAACGCGAAAACACATAAAAACGCGAAATTTTTATTATTCGTTTTTTTTTAATATTGGGCTATTTGAACGATTTCAAGTCTAAAATGCTTGAAAATGCTTTTTTTTGCAAAACAGCACGTTTTTAGCTTTAATCTGCGTTTTTAAAGCGTAAAACAGCTAAAAAACGCAATTTTTTTTAATCGTTTTTTTTTAATTTGTTCTATTTGAACGATTTCAACGATCTAAAATGCTTGAAAATGCTTATTTTAGCAAAACAGCGCGTTTTTAGTTTTTTTCTGCGTTTTAACGGAAAACAGCATAAAACGACGAAATTTTATTATTTGTTTTTATTAATATTGCGTCTATTTGAACGATTTCAAGATCTAAAATGCTTGAAAATGCTTATTTTAGCAAAACAGCGTTTTGGTTTTCCAAACCCAAAAAACCAAAAAAAGACAACATTTTTATTATTCGTTTTTTTTTATTTCGTCTATTTGAACGATTTCAACGTCTAAAATGCTTGAAAATGCTTATTTTAGCAAAAAAGCACGTTTTGAGCTTTAATCTGCGTTTTTTAAAGGAAAAGCATAAAAAAAGACGAATTTTTATTATTCGTTTTTAAATTTTGCTTCTATTTGAACGATTTCAACGATCAAAAAAGCTTGAAAATGATTATTTTTTGCAAAACAGCACGTTTTGGGTTTTAACGCGTTTTAAGCGTAAAAGGGGATAAAAAAGACGAAATTTTTTTTATTCGTTTTTTTTTTAATATTGCGTCTATTTGAACGATTTCAACGATTTTAAAATGTTTAAAATGTTTTTTTTGGGAAAAAAAACGTTTTTTTAGTTTTATTCTGCGTTTTAACGCGTAAAAAAAGCATAAAAAAAGACGAAATTTTTTATTCGTTTTTTAAAAATTGCGTCTATTTGAACGATTTCAACGATCAAAAAAGCCTTTTTTTTTAGCAAAACAGCACGTTTTTAGCTTTATTCTGCGTTTTAACGCGTAAAAAGCATAAAAAAAACGAAATTTTTTTTTTTTGTTTTTTTTTAATATTGCGTCTATTTGAACGATTTCAACGATTAAAATGCTTGAAAATGCTTATTTTGCAAAAAAGCCCTTTTGAGTTTTTTTTCGCGTTTTAACGCGTAAAAAAAGATAAAAACGACGAAATTTTATTATTCGTTTTTTTAATATTCGTCTTTTGAACGATTTCAACGATCTAAAATGCTTGAAAATGCTTATTTTAGCAAAACAGCACGTTTGAGTTTAATCGCGTTTTTAAAGCGTAAAACAGCATAAAAAAGACAATTTTTATTTTTCGTTTTTATTTAAAAGCATTTGAACGATTTCAACGATTAAAAAGCTTGAAAATGATTTTTTAGCAAAAAAGCAAAGTTTGAGTTTAATCTGCGTTTAACGCGTAAAGCAGCATAAAAAAAAAGACGAAATTTTTTTTTATTGTTTTTTTTATTTCGTCATTTGAACGATTTCAACGATTTAAAATGCTTGAAAAAGCTTATTTTGCCAGCACGTTTTGAGTTTTTAAACTGCGTTTTTTAAAGCGTAAAACACATAAAAAAAGATGAATTTGTTATTATTTTTTTTTATTTTTATTGCGTCTATTTGAACGATTTCAACGATCTAAAAATTGAAAATGCTTATTTTAGCAAAAGCACGTTTTTAGCGTTAATCTGCGTTTTAACGCGTAAAACAGCATAAAAACGAAATTTTTATTATTCGTTTTTTTTAATATTGCTTCTATTTGAACGATTTCAACGATCTAAAATGTTGAAACTTTTTTTCAAAAAGACGTTTTGAGTTTTTTTCTGCGTTTTAACCCCTAAACAGCATAAAAAGACGAAATTTTATTTTTTTTATTAATATTGCGTCTATTTGAACATTTACGTCTAAAATGCTTGAAAATGTTTTTTTCAAAACGCACGTTTTGAGCTTTAATCTCGTTTTAACGCGTAAAACAATAAAAAAGACGAATTTTTTTTTTTCGTTTCTTATTAATATTTTCTATTTAAACGAGTTCAACGATCTCGAAAATGCTTATTTTAGCAAAAACAGCATGTTTGAGGGTTTTAATCGTTTTTAAAGCGTAAACAACATAAAAAAGACGAAATTTTTATTATTCGTTTTTTTTTTTTTTGCGTCTCTTTGAACGATTTCAACGATCAAAATGCGAAATGCTTATTTTAGCAAAACACACGTTTTGACTTTAATCTGCGTTTTAACGCGTAAAAAAGCATAAAACGACGAATTTTTTTTTATTCGTTTTTATTAATATTGCTTCTATTTGAACGATTTCAACGATCTAAAATGCTTGAAAAACTTATTTTTAGCAAAACAGCACGTTTGAGCTTTATTCGCGTTTTAACGCGTAAAACACATAAAAACGCAAATTTTATTATTCGTTTTTATTAATTTGGGGGTCTTTTGAACGATTTCAACGATCTAAAATGTTTAAAATGCTTATTTAGCAAAAAAGCACGTTTGAGCTTAATCTGCGTTTTAACGCGTAAAACCATAAAATGACGAATTTTTATTATTCGTTTTTATTAATATTGCTTCTATTTAAACAAATTTTCCCTCTAAAATGCTTGAAAAAAACTTATTTTAGCAAAACAGCATGTTTTGAGCTTTAATCTGCGTTTTAACGCGTAAAACAATAAAACGACGAAATTTTTATTATTCGTTTTTATTTTTATTGCGTCTTTTGATCGATTTCAACGATCTAAAATGCTTGAAAATCTTATTTTAGCAAAACAGCACGTTTTGAGCTTTAATCTGCGTTTTTTAAAGCGTAAAAAAGCATAAAACGACGTTTTTTATTATTCGTTTTTTTATATTTTTCTATTTGAACGATTTCAACGTCTAAAATGCTTGAGAATGCTCATTTTAGCAAAACAGCACGTTTTTAGCTTTTTTCTGCGTTTCAACGCGTAAAACACATAAAAAGACGAAATTTTTTATTGTTTTTTTTATTCGTTTTTAAACGTTTAACGATTAAAAAATTTTTAAAAGCTTTTTGAAAAAAGCCTTTTAGCACCCCCCCTTTTAACGCGTAAAAAAGCTAAAAAACAAAAAACGTTTTTTTTTTTTTTTATTTGCATTTAAAGATTAAAAAATTAAAATGCTTATTTTAGCAAAACAGCTTTTTTTTCTGCTTTTTACCGAAAAAAAAACATAAAAAAAGCGAATTTTTTTTTTCTTTTTATTAATATTGTTTTTTTGGGCGATTTCAACGATCTAAAATTTAAAATTTTTTTAAAAAAGCACGTTTTGAGCTTTTTAATTTCCTTTAACGCG
>NW_027047285.1:0-15953 GCF_025399875.1 Dalotia coriaria
ATATTAATAAAACGAATAATAAAAAAATTTTTTCGTTTTATCGTTTTTCGCGTAAAACGAGATTAAAACTCAAACGTGTTTTTAAAATAAGCATTTTCAAGCATTTTGATCGTTGAAATCTTTTAAAAAGAGCAATAAATAAAAACAAAAATAAAAAAAATTTGTCGTTTTTTGTTTTTTTACGCGTTAAAACGCAGATTAAAACTCCGCTGTTTTTAAAATAAGCATTTTCAAGCATTTTAGATCGTTGAAATCGTTCAAATAGAGCAATATTAATAAAAACGAATAATAAAAAATTTTTTCGTTTTATGTGTTTTTTCGCGTTAAAACGCAGATTAAAGCTCAAAAAATGCTTTTTGCTAAAAAAAGCATTTTTGCATTTTAGATCGTTGAAACGTTTAAAAGAAGCAAATTAATAAAAAAAAAATAAAAAATTGTCTTTTATGTGTTTTACGCGTTCGCAGATTAAACTCAAAAGTGCTTTTTGCTAAAATGCATTTTCAAGCATTTTAGATCGTTTAAATCGTTAAAGAGGGAATATTAATAAAAAAGAATAAAAAATTTGTCGTTTTTTTTCTTTTTTCGCGAAAACGCAGAAAAACTCAAAAAGTGCTGTTTTGCTAAAATAAGATTTTCAAGCATTTTAGATCGTTGAAATCGTTCAAATAGACGCAATATTAATAAAAACGAAAATAAAATTTTTTTCGTTTTATGCTGTTTTTCGCGTAAAAGCAGAAAACTCAAAACGGCTTTTTTCTAAAAAAAGCATTTTCGCATTTTAGATCGTTGAAATCGTTCAAATAGAAGCAATTAAAAAAACGAATAATAAAAAATTTTTGTTTTTTTTGTTTTTTTTACGCGTTAAAAAGCAGATTTAAAACCCAAAAGGCTGTTTTGCAAAATAAGCATTTTCAAGTTTTAGATCGTTGAAAACGTTTAAATAGGCAATATTAATAAAAAAGAAAATTTCCCCTCTTTTTTGCTGTTTTACGCGTTAAACGCAGATTAAAGCCAAAAAGGCTGTTTTGCAAAAATAAGCATTTTCAAGAAGATCGTGAAATCGTTCAAAAAGACGCAATTTTAATAAAAAAGAAAAATAAAATTTTTTTTTTTATGCTGTTTTTTCCGTTAAAAAAGGAATAAAGCTCAAAAAGTGCTGTTTTTTCTAAAAAAAGCATTTTCAAGCATTTTTGATCGTTGAAAACGTTCAAATAGAAGCAATATTAATAAAAAAATAATAAAAATTTGTCGTTTTATGCTGTTTTACGCGTTAAAAAAGCAGATTAAAACTAAAACTCTGTTTTAAAAAAAAGCATTTTCGCAACTTGAAATCGTTTTAAATAGAAGCAATATTAATAAAAACGAATAATAAAAATTCGTCAGAACTTTATGCTGTTTTACGCTTAGCGTTAAAACGCAGATTAAAGCTCAAAACGTGCTGTTTTGCTAAAATAAGCATTTTCAAGCATTTTTTAGATCGATTTGAAATCGTTTAAATAGAAGCAATATTAATAAAAACGAATAAAATTCGTCATTTTATGCTGTTTTACGCGTTAAAACGCAGATTAAAGCTCAAAACGTGCTGTTTGCTTTAAAATAAAGCATTTTCAAGCATTTTAGATCGGTGAAATCGTTTCAAATAGACGCAATATTAATAAAAACGAATAATAAAAAATTTCGTCGTTTTTATGCTGTTTTACGCGTTAAAACGCAGGGAGATAAAGCTCAAAACGATGCTGTTTTGCTAAAATAAGCATTTTCCAAGCATTTTAGATCGTTAAAATCGTTCAAATAGAAGCAATATTAATAAAAACAATAATAAAAAATTCGTCGTTTTTATGCTGTTTTACGCGTTAAAACGCGCAGATTAAAGCTCAAAACATGCTGTTTTGCTTTAAAATAAGCATTTTCAAGCATTTTAGATCGTTGGGAAATCGTTTTAAATAGAAGCAATATTAATAAAAAACGAATAATAAAATTCGTCATTTTTTAAAGCTGTTTTTACGCGTTAAAACGCAGATTAAAGCTCAAAACGTGCTGTTTTGCTAGAATAAGCATTTTCAAGCATTTTAGATCGTTGGAAATCACGTTCAAATAGACGCAATATTAATAAAAAACGAATAATAAAAATTCGTCGTTTTTATGCTGTTTTACGCGTTAAAACGCAGATTAAAAGCTCAAAACGTGCTGTTTTTGCTAAAATAAGCATTTTCAAGCATTTTTTTAGATCGTTGAAATCGTTCAAATAGAAGCAATAATGGCAAAAGCGAATAATAAAAATTCGTCATTTTTTAAGCTGTTTTACGCGTTAAAACGCAGATTAAAGCTCAAAACGTGCTGTTTTGCTAAAATAAAGCATTTTCAAGCATTTTTAGATCGTTGAAATCGTTTAAATAGAAGCAGCATTAATAAAAAATGAATAATAGAAAATTCGTCATTTTAAAACATTTTTACGTGTGTTAAAACGCAGATTAAGCTCAAAACGTGCTGTTTTGCTAGCATAAAGCATTTTTCAGAAGCATTTTTTAGATCGTTTGAAATCGTTCAAATAGACGCAATATTGGCAAAACGAATAATAAAAATTCGTCGTTTTATGCTGTTTTACGCGTTAAAAGCGCAGATTAAAACTCAAAACGTGCTGTTTTACATAAAATAAAGCATTTTCAAGCATTTTTAGATCGTTGAAATCGTTCAAATAGACGCAATATTAATAAAAACGAATAATAAAAATTTCGTCGTTTTTTATGCTGTTTTACGCGTTAAAACGCAGAATAAAACTCAAAACGTGCTGTTTTGCTAAAATAAGCATTTTCCAAGCATTTTAGATCGTTGAAATCACGTTCAAATAGAAGCAATATTAATAAAAACGAATAATAAAAAATTCGTCGTTTTTTTTATGCTGTTTTACGCGCGTTAAAACGCAGATTAAAACTCAAACGTGCTGTTTTTGCTAAAATAAGCATTTTCAAGCATTTTTAAGACAGGTTGAAATCGTTCAAAATGGAAGCAATGATATTGACAAAAAGCGAATAATAAAAATATCGTCGTTTTTATGCTGTTTTACGCGTTAAAACGCAGATTAAAGCTCAAAACGTGCTGTTTTGCTAAAATAAGCATTTTCAAGCATTTTTAGATCGTTGAAATCGTTTTAAAAATAGAAGCAATATTAATAAAAACGAATAATAAAAATTCGTCATTTTTTATAACGACACGCGTTAAAACGCAGATTAAAAGCTGAAACGTGCTGTTTTTTTTGCTTCAAAATGGCATTTTCAAGCATTTTAGATCGTTGAAATCGTTTCAAATAGACGCAATATTAATAAAAACGGAATAATAAAAATTTAAATCGTTTTTATGCTGTTTTTACGCGTTAAAACGCAGAATAAAGCTGAAAACGTGCTGTTTTGCTAAAATAAGCATTTTCAAGCATTTTAGATAGTTGAAATCGTTCAAATAGAAGCAATATTAATAAAAACGAATAATAAAAATTCGTCGTTTTTATGCTGTTTTACGCGTTAAAACGCAGATTAAAGCTCAAAACGTGCTGTTTTGCTAAAATAAGCATTTTCAAGCATTTTTAGATCGTTGGAAATCGTTTTAAATAGAAGCAATATTAATAAAAACGAATAATAAAAAATTCGTCATTTTTTAAAGCTGTTTTACGCGTTAAAACGCAGTTAAAGCTCAAAACGTGCTGTTTTGCTAAAATAAGCATTTTTCAAGCATTTTTAGATCGTTGAAATCGTTTCAAATAGACGCAATATTAATAAAAACGAATAATAAAAAATTCGTCGTTTTATGCTGTTTTTACGCGTTAAAACGCAGATTAAAGCTCAAACGTGCTGTTTTGCTAAAATGTCAGCATTTTCAAGCATTTAGATCGTTGAAATCGTTCAAATAGAAGCAATATTAATAAAAACGAATAATAAAAAATTCCACGTCATTTTAAGCTGTTTTGCGTTTGAAACGTTGGCATTTCAGGCCGTGCTGGGGTCGGGGAATGGTGACAGGCAATATTAATAAAAACGAATAATAAAAATTCGTCATTTTAAGCTGTTTAACGCGTTAAAACGCAGATTAAAGCTCAAAACGTGCTGTTTTGCTAAAATAAGCATTTTTCAAGCATTTTTAGATCGTTGAAATCGTTCAAATAGACGCAATAAAAATAAAAACGAATAATAAAAATTTCGTCGTTTTATGCTGTTTTCGTTAAAACGCAGAATAAAAGCTCAAAACGTGCTGTTTTGCTAAAATAAGCATTTTCAAGCATTTTTTGATGGTTGAAACGTTCAAATAGACAGCAATATTAATAAAAACGAATAATAAAAATGTCGTCGTTTTATGCTGTTTTACGCGTTAAAACGCAGATTAAAAGCTCAAAACGTGCTGTTTTTGCAAAATAAGCATTTTCAAGCATTTTAGATCGTTGAAATCTTTAAATAGAAGCAATATTAATAAAAACGAATAAAAAATCGTCTTTATTTTTTATGCTGTTTAACGCGTTAAAACTCAAACGCGTTTCAAAAAGGTTTTTGCTAAATAAGCATTTTTCAAGCATTTTGAATCGTTGAAATACGATTTCAAAAAACGCAATAAAAATTAAACGATTATGAAAATTTACGCGTTAAAGCGTTATAACGCAAAACGCGATTTAAAGCTCAAAACGTGCTGCTTTTAACGTTAAACTTTTCAACATTTTAGATCGCTGAAATCGTTCAAAAGAAATAAAATTAAACTATAATAAAAATTTCGCGTTTATCTGTTTTACGCAAAACGCAGATTAAAGCTCAAAACGTGCTTGTTTCTAAAATAGTTAATTTTCAAAAGCATTTTAGATTTGAAATCGATTACAAATAATGAATTTTAAGCATTACTAAAATCAGTTTTATGCTGTTGCGTTAAACGCAAATTAAATCTCAAAACGTGCTGTTTTGAAAATAAGCATTTTCAAGCATTTTAGATAAACGTTGAAATCGATTTAAATAAACGATATTATTAAAACGAATAATAAAAAATTCGTCTTTTATGCTGTTTTAGCGTTAAAACGCAGATTAAAGCTCAAAACGTGCTGTTTGCTAAAATAAGCATTTTCAAGCATTTTAGATCGTTGAAATCGTTCAAATAGACGCAATAAAATAAAAACGAATAATAAAAATTTCGTCGTTTTTATGCTGTTTTACGCGTTAAAACGCAGAATAAAGCTCAAAACGTGCTGTTTTGCTAAAATAAAACATTTTCAAGCATTTTAGATCGTTGAAATCGTTCAAATAAGCAATATTAATAAAAACAATAATAAAAATGTCTGTCGTTTTATGCTGTTTTACGCGTTAAAACGCAGATTAAAAGCTCAAAACGTGCTGTTTTGCAAAAATAAGCATTTTCAAGCATTTTAAGATCCGTTGAAATCGTTTAAATAGAAGCAATATTAATAAAAACGAATAATAAAAAATTCGTCATTTTATGCTGTTTTACGCGTTAAAACGCAGATTAAAAGCTCAAAACGTGCTGTTTGCTAAAATAAGCATTTTCAAGCATTTTAGATCGTTGAAATCGTTCAAATAGACCCAAAATTAATAAAAACGAATAATAAAAATTGTCGTTTTTTATGCTGTTTCGCGTTAAAACGCAGATTAAACTCAAAACGTGCTGTTTTGCTAAAATAAGCATTTTCAAGCATTTTTAGATCGTTGAAATCGTTCAAATAGAAGCAATATTAATAAAAACGAATAATAAAAAAATTGTCGTTTTTTGCTGTTTTACGCGTTAAAACGCGATTAAACTCAAACGGCTGGCTAAAATAAAATTTTCGCTTTTAATCGTTGAAATCGTTTTTTAAAAGAAGAATATTAAAAAAAGAATAATAAAAAAATTTGTTTTTAAGCTGTTTTGCGTTAAAACGAAAAAATCAAAACGTGCTGTTTTAAAAAAAAACATTTTCAACTTTTTAGATGTTGAAATCGTTCAAATAGACGCAAATTTAAAAAAAACGAAAAAAAATTTTTTTTTTTCTTTTCCTTAAAACCAAAATTTTTTTTTTAAAAAAATTTTTTTAAAAAAATTTTTTTGGAAAAAAAATTTTTTTAAAAAAAAAAATTTAAAAAAAAATTTTTTCTTTTTTTTGCTGTTTTCGCGTTAAAACGCAGAATAAACTTTTTTTTTAAAAAAACATTTTAACTTTTAATCTTTAAATGTTAAAAAAAATTTAAAAAAAACTTAAAAAGGTTTTGTTTTTGGTTGGTTAAAACGCGTTTAAAAAAAAAAAATTTTTTTAAACTTTTTAAATTTTAGATTTAAACGTTTTAAAAAGGGAATTTTAAAAAAAAAAAAAAATCAATTTTTTCTGTTTTCCTTAAAACCCTTTTTAAAATAAACGTTTTTTGTTAAAATAAAAAAAAAATTTTAATTTAAAACCGTTTGCCTTTTAAAAACGAAAATAAAAAACGTCGTTTTTTGTTTTCGCTTAAAAAGGAAATTTAAACCCTTTTTTTTTAAAAAAAAAATTTTTTGCTTTTAAGGGTTAAACTTAAAAACGCAATTAAAAAAAAACGTTAAAAAAATTTTTGGTTTTTTTGTTTTTTCGGTTAAAAAGAGAATAAAGTAAAAGGGGGCAAAAAATTTTCGTTTAAAACGTTAAAAAAAGAAAATTTTAAAAAAAGGGTTAAAAATTTTTTTAGCTTTTTTTTGGTAAAACCGTTAAATAAAACTTGGCAAAAAATAAATTTTTGCTTTTAGTTTAAAAAAATTAAATAAAGCTTTAAAAAAAAAAAAAAAATCGTTTTTTTGTTTTTTTTAAAAAAAATTTTAATAAAACGGTTTTTTAAAAAAGCTTTTAGCTTTTTTACGTTAAAGTTAAATAAAACCTTTTTCGAAAATAAAAAATTTTTTTTAGTGTTTTACCCTTAAAACGCAAAAAATAAAAAAGGTTTTTTTTAAAAAAAAAAAATTTTTAAGCTTTTGCGTTGAAACTTAAATAACGTTTTAAAAAACAAAAATTTAAAAAAATTGTCGTTTTTATGTGTTTTTTGCTTAAAAGGGTAAACTTTTAAAATGCTGTTTTGCTTTTTAAAAAGCATTTTTAAAAATTTTGTGTTAAATCTTCAAAAGAAAATAAATTTAAAAAAAAAAAAAAAAATTTTTGTCGTTTTTATGCTGTTTTACACTTGTTAAAACGCAGATTAAAACTCAAAAACGTGCTGTTTTGCTAAAATAAGCATTTTAGATCGTTGAAATCGTTTAAATAGAAGCAATATTAATAAAAAACAGATAATAAAAATTCGTCATTTTATGCTGTTTACCCGTTAAAACGCAGATTAAAGCTCAAAACGTGCTGTTTTGCTAAAGATAAGCATTTTCAAGCATTTTGAATCGTTGAAATCCTCGTTCAAATAGACGCAATATTAATAAAAACAGATAATAAAATTTCGTCGTTTTTTATGCTGTTTCCGCGTTAAAACGCAGAATAAAGCTCAAAACGTGCTGTTTTTGCACAAAATAAAGCATTTTCAGCATTTAGATCGTTGAAATCGTTCAAATAGAAGCAATATTAATAAAACGAATAATAATAAAATTTCGTCGTTTTATGCTGTTTTACGCGTTAAAACGCAGATTAAAACTCAAAACGTGCTGTTTTGCTAAAATAAGCATTTTCCAGCATTTTAGATCGTTGAAATCCGTTTAAATAGAAGCAATATTAATAAAAAGCAGAATAATAAAAAAATTCGTCATTTTAGCTAACGTTTTGCGCGTTAAAACGCGGATTAAAGCTCAAAACGTGCTGTTTTGCTAAAATAAGCATTTTCAAGCATTTTAGATCGTTGAAATCGTTCAAATAGACGCAATATTAATAAAAACGAATAATAAAAAAATTCGTCATTTTATGCTGTTTTACGCGTTAAAACGCAGATTAAAGCTCAAAACGTGCTGTTTTGCTAAAATAAAAACATTTTTTAAACATTTTAGATCGTTGAAATCGTTTAAAAAAAGAACAATATTAATAAAAACGAATAATAAAAATTCGTCGTTTTTTTGCTGTTTTACGCGTTAAAAAGCAATTAAACTCAAAACGTGCTGTTTTGCTAAAATAAGCATTTTCAAACATTTTAGATCGTTGGGGAAAACGTTTTAAATAAAGCTATTAATAAAAACGAATAATAAAAAAATTGTCATTTTTTAAACGTTTTTTTGCGTTAAAACCAAATAAAGCTCAAAACGTGCTGTTTTGCTAAAAAAAGCATTTTCAAGCATTTTTTGATCGTTGAAATCGTTCAAATAGACGCTATTTAAAAAAAAAGAATAATAAAAAAATTTGTCGTTTTTTATGCTGTTTTTTCGCGTTAAAACGCAGATTAAAGCTCAAAACGTGCTGTTTTTTCTAAAATAAGCTTTTTTTAAGCATTTTGATCGTTGAAATCGTTCAAATAGACCAATAAAAATAAAAACGAATAATAAAAATTTCGTCGTTTTTATGCTGTTTTCGCGTTAAAACGCAGAATAAACTCAAAACGTGCTGTTTTGCTAAAATAAGCATTTTCAAGCATTTTTAATCGTTGAAATCGTTCAAATAGACGCAAATTTAAAAAAAAGAAAATAATAAAAAAGTCGTCGTTTTTATGCTGTTTTGCGTTAAAACGAGATTAAAGCTCAAAAAGTGCTGTTTTGCGAAAAAAAATTTTTAAGCATTTTAGATCGTTGAAATCGTTTTAAATAGAAGCAATATTAATAAAAACGAATAAAAAAAATTCGTCATTTTTATGCTGTTTTACGCGTTAAAACGCAGACTAAAAAACTCAAAACGTGCTGTTTTTTTAAAATAACATTTTCAACGTTTAGATCGTTGAAATCGTTCAAATAGACGCAATATTAATAAAAACGAATAATAAAAAAATTTGTCGTTTTTTTGCTGTTTTTCGCGTTAAAAACCGATTAAAGCTCAAAACTCTGTTTTCAAAATAAGCATTTTTTAAAACATTTTAGATCGTTGGGGAAAACGTTTAAATAGACCAATAAAAAAAAAAACGAAAATAAAAAAAAATTTTGTCGTTTTTATGCTGTTTTACGCGTTAAAACGCGAATAAATCAAAATGCTGTTTTGCTAAAAAACATTTTCAAAACATTTTTTTGATCGTTGAAATCGTTCAAATAGACGCAAATTTAAAAAAAAACGAATAATAAAAATTTTTGTTTTATGCGTTTTACGCTAAAACGCAGATTAAAACTCAAAACGTGCTGTTTTTTTCTAAAAAAAATTTTCAAGCATTTTAGATCGTTGAAATCGTTCAAATAAAAATATTAATAAAAAAGAAAAATAAAAAAATTTTGTCGTTTTATGCTGTTTTCGGTTTAAAACGCAGATTAAAGCTCAAAACGTGCTGTTTTGCTAAAATAAGCATTTTTTAAGCATTTTAGATCGTTGAAATCGTTTAAATAAACAATATTTAAAAAAAACGAATAATAAAAATTCGTCATTTTATGTGTTTTTTGCGTTAAAACGCAGATTAAACTCAAAATCTGTTTTGCAAAATAAGCATTTTCAAGCATTTTGATCGTTGAAATCTTTCAAATAGACGCCATATTAATAAAAAAGAATAATAAAAATTTCGTCGTTTTTCTTTTTTTCGCGTTAAAACGCAGAATAAAGCTGAAAACGTGCTGTTTTTTCTAAAATAAGCATTTTCAACCATTTAGATCGTTGAAATCGTTCAAATAGAAGCAATATTAATAAAACGAATAATAAAAATTCGTCGTTTTTATGCTGTTTTACGCGTTAAAACGCAGATTAAAGCTCAAAACGTGCTGTTTTGCTAAAATAAGCATTTTCAAGCATTTTAGATCGTTGAAATCGTTAAATAAGCAATATAATAAAACGAATAATAAAAATTTCTCGTTTTATGCTGTTTTACGCGTTAAAGCAATAAAGCTCAAAACGTGCTGTTTTGCTAAAATAAGCATTTCAGCATTTAGATCGTTGAATCGTTCAAATAAAGCAATATTAATAAAACGAATAATAAAATTTCGCGTTTTAGCTGTTTTAGCTTAAACGCAGATTAAACTCAAAACGTGCGTTTTGCTAAAATAAGCATTTTAAATTTAGATCGTTGAAATCGTTTAAATAGAAGCAATATTAATAAAACGAATAATAAAAATTCGTTTTTTATGCTGTTTTACGCGTTAAAACGCAGATTAAAACTCAAACGTGCTGTTTTGCTAAAATAAGCATTTTCAAAGCATTTTAGATCGTTGAAATCGTTCAAATAGACGCATATTAATAAAAACGAATAATAAAAATTTCGTCGTTTTATGCTGTTTTACGCGTTAAAACGCAGAATAAACTCAAAACGTGCTGTTTTGCTAAAATAAGCATTTTCAACATTTTAGATCGTTGAAATCGTTCAAAATAAAGCAATATTAATAAAAACGAATAATAAAATTCGTCGTTTTTATGCTGTTTTACGCGTTAAAACGCAGATTAAACTCAAAACGTGCTGTTTTTGCTAAAATAAGCATTTTCAAGCATTTAGATCGTTGAAATCGTTCAAATAGACGCAATATTATAAAAACGAATAATAAAAATTTCGTCGTTTTTAATGCTGTTTTACGCGTTAAAACGCAGAATAAAGCTCAAAACGTGCTGTTTTTGCTAAAATAAGCATTTTCAAGCATTTTAGATCGTTGAAATCGTTTAAATAAGCAATATTAATAAAAACGAATAATAAAAATTCGTCGTTTTATGCGCTTTTTACGCGTTAAAACGCAGATAAAACTCATAACGTGCTGTTTTGCTAAAATAAGCATTTTCAACATTTTTAGATCGTTGAAATCGTTTCAAATAAAGCAATAATGAAAAACGAATAATAAAAAAATTCGTCATTTTAATGCTGTTTTAGCTTAAAACGCAGATTAAACTCAAAACTGCTATTTTGCTAAAATAAGCATTTTCAAGCATTTTAGATCGTTGAAAATCGTTTCAATGAGCAATATTAATAAAAACGAAATAATAAAAAATTCGTCAATTTTAGCTGTTTTACGCGTTAAAACGCAGATTAAAGCTCAAAACTGCTGTTTTGCTAAAATAAGCATTTTCAACATTTTAGATCGTTGAAATCGTTTAAATAGACGTAATTTAATAAAAACGAATAATAAAAAATTCGTCGATTTTAATGCTGTTTTACGCGTTAAAACGCGATTAAAGCTCAAAACGTGCTGTTTTGCTAAAATAAGCATTTTTCAAGCATTTTAGATCGTTGAAATCGTTCAAATAGACGCAATATTAATAAAAACGAATAATAAAAATTTCGTCGTTTTTATGCTGTTTTACGCGTTAAAACGCAGATTAAAGCTCAAAACGTGCTGTTTTGCTAAAATAAGCATTTTCAAAGCATTTTAGATCGTTGAAATCGTTCAAATAGACGCAATATTAATAAAAACGAATAATAAAAATTCGTCGTTTTATGCTGTTTTACGCGTTAAAACGCAGATTAAAGCTCAAAACGTGCTGTTTTGCTAAAATAAGCATTTTCAAGCATTTTAGATCGTTGAAATCGTTCAAATAGAAGCAATATTAATAAAAACGAATAATAAAAATTTCGTCGTTTTTATGCTGTTTTACGCGTTAAAACGCAGATTAAAGCTCAAAACGTGCTGTTTTGCTAAAATAAGCATTTTCAAGCATTTTAGATCGTTGAAATCGTTCAAATAGAAACAATATTAAAAAAACGAATAATAAAAATTTCGTCGTTTTATGCTGTTTTACGCGTTAAAACGCAGATTAAAGCTCAAAACGTGCTGTTTTGCTAAAATAAGCATTTTCAAGCGTTTTAGATCGTTGAAATCGTTTAAATAAGATATTAATAAAAACGAATAATAAAAATTTCGTCTTTTTATGCTGTTTTACGCGTTAAAACGAGAATAAACTCAAAACGTGCGTTTAAATAGCATTTTCAAGCATTTTAGATCGTTGAAATCGTTAAAAGACGCATATTAATAAAAACGAATAATAAATTTTGTCGTTTTTATGCTTTTTACGCGTAAAAACGAATTAAACTCAAAACTGCTGTTTTGCTTAAAATAACATTTTCAAGCATTTTAGATCGTTGAAATCGTTAAATAGAAGCAATATTAATAAAAACGAATAATAAAATTTCATTTTATGCTTTTTACGCGTTAAACGCAGATTAAACCAAAACAGCTGTTTTGCTATAGCATTTAAGCATTTTAGATCGTTGAAATCGTTAAATAGAACAATATTAATAAAAACGAATAATAAAAATTTCGTCGTATTTTATGTGTTTTACGCGTTAAAACGCAGATAAAGCTCAAAACGTGCTGTTTTGCTAAAATAAGCATTTCAACATTTTAGATCGTTGAAATCGTTCAAATAGAGCAATATTAATAAAAACGAATAATAAAAATTCGTCGTTTTTATGCTGTTTTACGCGTTAAAACGCAGATTAAAGCTCAAAACGTGCTGTTTTGCTAAAATAAGCATTTTCAAGCATTTTAGATCGTTGAAATCGTTCAAATAGACGCAATATTAATAAAAACGAATAATAAAAATTTCGTCGTTTTTATGCTGTTTTACGCGTTAAAACGCAGATAAAGCTCAAAACGTGCTGTTTTGCTAAAATAAGCATTTTCAAGCATTTTAGATCGTTGAAATCGTTCAAATAGACGCAATATAATAAAAACGAATAATAAAATTTCGTCGTTTTTATGCTGTTTTACGCGTTAAAACGCAGAATAAAGCTCAAAACGTGCTGTTTTGCTAAAATAAGCATTTTCAAGCATTTTAGATCGTTGAAATCGTTCAAATAGAGCAATATTAATAAAAACGAATAATAAAAATTTGTCATTTTTATGCTGTTTTACGCGTTAAAACGCAGATTAAGCTCAAACGTGCTGTTTGCTAAAATAAAAGCATTTTCAAGCATTTTAGATCACGTTTGAAATCGTTCAAATAGACGCAATAAAAATAAAAAACGAATAATAAAAAATTTCGTCGTTTTATGCTGTTTTACGCGTTAAAACCGCAGAATAAAACTCAAAACGTGCTGTTTGATAAAATAAGCATTTTCAAGCATTTGAATCGTTGGGAAATCGTTCAATAGACATAATATTAATAAAAAACGAATAATATAAAAATTTTGGCGTTTTTATGCTTTTGTTTTACGCAGCAAAGCAGATTAAAGCTCAAAACGATGCTGTTTTGCTAAAATAAGCATTTTCAAGCATTTTATATCGTTGCGGGAAATCGTTCAAATAGGAAACAATATTAATACAAACAGATAATAAAATTTCGTCGTTTTATGCTGTTTTACGCGTTAAAACGCAGATTAAACTCAAAACGTGCTGTTTTGCTAAAATAAGCATTTTCAAGCATTTTAGATCGTTGAAATCGTTTAAATAGAAGCAATATTAATAAAAACGAATAATAAAAATTCGTCATTTTATGCTGTTTTGCGCGTTAAAACGCAGATTAAAGCTCAAAACGATGCTGTTTTTGCTAAAATATAAGCATTTTCAAGCATTTTAGATCGTTGAAATCGTTCAAATAGAAACGTATTAATAAAAAACGAATAATAAAAATTTCGTCGTTTTATGCTGCTGTTTTACGCGTTAAAACGCAGAGATAAAGCTCAAAACGTGCTGTTTTGCTAAAATAAGCATTTTCAGCCATTTTGATCACATTTGGGAAATCGTTCAAATAAACAATAATGTAAAACGAATAATAAAAAAAATTCGTCGTTTTATGCTGTTTTACGCGTTAAAACGCAGATTAAAGCTCAAAACGTGCTGTTTTGCTAAAATAAGCATTTTCAAGCATTTTTTTGATCGTTGGAAATCGTTCAAATAGACGCAATAAAATAAAAACGAATAATAAAAAATTTTGTCTTTTTTTTGCTTTTTTTTACGCGGGGGGGAAAAGCAGAATTTAAAACTCAAAACGTCTGTTTTGTAAAATGCATTTTCAAGCATTTTAGATCCCTTGAAATCCCTTCAAATAGACATAATATTAATAAAAAACGAATAATAAAAATTTTGTCGTTTTATGCTGTTTTTCGCGTTTAAAAAGCAGAAAAAGCTCAAAAAAGTGCTGTTTGCTAAAATAAGCATTTTCAAACATTTTAGATCGGGGAAATCGTTCAAATAGAAGCAATATTAATAAAAAAGAATAATAAAAATTTTGTCGTTTTTTATGCTTTTTTTTACGCGTTAAAACGCAGATTAAAGCTCAAAACGTGCTGTTTTTTTAAAATAAGCATTTTCAAGCATTTTTTGATCTTTAATCGTTTTTTAAAAAGAAGCAATATTAATAAAAACGAATAATAAAAAATTTTCATTTTTAAACTGTTTTACCCCGTTAAACGCGATTAAAAAAACTCAAAACGTGCTGTTTTTTCTAAAATAAGCATTTTCAAGCATTTTAGGTCGTTGAAATCGTTTAAAAAAGAAGCAATATTAATAAAAAAGAAAAATAAAAAAATTTCTTTTAAAAATGTTTTTCGCGTTAAAACGCAGATTAAAGCTCAAAACGGTGTTTTGTTTAAAAAAAGCATTTTCAAGCATTTTTTGATCGTTGAAATCGTTCAAAATAGACCCCAAAAAATAAAAACGAATAATAAAAATTTTGTCGTTTTTATGCTGTTTTACGCGTTAAAACGCAGAATTTAAAACTCAAAAAATTTTTTGCTTTTCCCCAAACATTTTAGATCGTTGAAATCGTTTAAATAGACGCAATAAAAATAAAAAGAAAAATAAAAAAATTTTTTTTGTTTTTTTGCTGTTTTGCGTTAAAAAGCAGAATTTAAAAAACAAAAAAGTGCTGTTTTGCTAAAATAAGCATTTTCAAGCATTTTAATCGTTGAAATCGTTCAAATAGAAGCAATATTAATAAAAAAGAATAATAAAAATTTTTTTTTGTTTTTTTTTGCTGTTTTTCGCGTTTAAAAAACCCGATTAATCAAACGTGGTGTTTTGCTAAAATAAGCATTTTCAAGCATTTTTTGATCGTTGAAATCGTTTAAATAGAAGCAATATTAATAAAAACGAATAATAAAAAAATTTTTTTTTTTTAAGCCGTTTTTCGGTTAAAACGCAGATTAAAGCTCAAAACGTGCTGTTTTGTTTAAAAAAAACATTTTTTAAGCATTTTTTGATCGTTGAAATCGTTTAAATAGAAGCAAATTTAAAAAAAAACGAATAATAAAAAATTTGTCTTTTAAGCTGTTTTTCCGTTAAAACGCGAAATTAAAAAACAAAACGTGCTGTTTTGTTTAAAAAAAAGCATTTTCAAGCATTTTAGATCGTTGAAATCGTTCAAATAGACGCAAAAAATAAAAACGAATAATAAAAAAAAACGTCGTTTTTTTCGGTTTTTTCGCGTTAAAACGCAGATTAAAAAAACAAAACTTCTTTTTTCTAAAATAAAACATTTTCCAAAACATTTTTAGATCGTTGAAATCGTTTAAATAGAAGCAATAAAATAAAAAAGAATAATAAAAATTTTGTCGTTTTATGCTGTTTTCGCGTTAAAAAGCGTTTAAAAAACAAAACGTGCTGTTTTTCTAAAATAAGCATTTTCCCAAACATTTTTAGATCGTTGAAATCCCTTCCCAAAAAGACGCAATAAAAATAAAAAAAGAATAATAAAAAATTTTGTCGTTTTTTTTGCTGTTTTAGGCGTTAAAAACGGGGGAAAAAAAAATTTAAAAACCTCCAAAAAAAAAAAAAAAAAAAAAAAAAAAAAAAAAAAAAAAAAAAAAAAAAAAAAAAAAAAAAAAAAAAAAAAAAACCGGTTGCTTTGTTTTTTTCTTTAAAAAATAAAAAAAAAACCAAAAAAATTTTCAAGCATTTTTAAAGGAGGGCCGTTTTGAAATCGTTTCAAATAGACGCAATAAAAAAAAATTTAAAAAAAAAACCCCAAATTAAAAAAAAAAAAATTTTTTTCATTTTGTTTT
>NW_027047286.1:0-10000 GCF_025399875.1 Dalotia coriaria
GTTTAATTTAACGTGTGTTTTAAAAAAGCATTTTCAAGCATTTTAGATCGTTGAAATCGTTCAACAGAAGCAATATTAATAAAAACGAATAATAAAAATTCGTCGTTTTATGCTGTTTTACGCGTTAAAACGCAGATTAAAGCTCAAGACGTGCTGTTTTGCTAAAATAAGCATTTTTTAAGTATTTTAGATCGTTGAAACCGTTCAAATAGACGCAATATTAATAAAAACGAATAAAAATTTCGTCGTTTTTATGCTGTTTTACGCGTTAAAACGCTGATTAAAGCTCAAAACGTGCTGTTTTGCTTAAAATAACATTTTCAAGCATTTTAGACGTTGAAAAACGTTCAAATAGACGCAATATTAATAAAAACGAATAAAAAATTTCGTCGTTTTTATGCTGTTTTACGCGTTAAAACGCAGATTAAAGCTCAAAACGTGCTTGTTTTGCTAAAATAAGCATTTTCAAGCATTATAGATCGTTGAAATCGTTTAAATAGAAGCAATATTAATAAAAACGAATAATAAAAATTCGTCATTTTTATGTGTTTTACGCGTTAAAACGCAGATTAAAGCTCAAAACGTGCTGTTTTGCTAAAATAAGCATTTTCAAGCATTTTAGATCGTTGAAATCGCTTTAAATAGACGCAAATTAAAAAACGAATAATAAAAATTTCGTCGTTCAAGCTGTTTTACGCGTTAAAACGCAGAATAAAAGCTTTAAAACGTGCTGTTTTGCTAAATAGCATTTTCAAGCCCTTTTAGATCGTTGAAATCGTTCAAATAGAAGCATATTAATAAAAACGAATAATAAAAATTCGTCGTTTTATGCTGTTTTACGCGTTAAAACGCAGATTAAAAGCTCAAAACGTATTGTTTCTAAAATAAGCATTTTCAAGCGCTTTAGATCGTTGAAATCGTTCAAATGACGTCAATAAAATAAAAAACGAATAATAAAAATTTCGTCGTTTTATGCTGTTTTACGCGTTAAAACGCAGAATAAACCCCAAACGTGCTGTTTGCAAAATAAGCGTTTTCAAGCATTTTAGATCGTTGAAATAGTTCAAATAGACGCAATATTAATAAAAACGAATAATAAAAATTTCGTCGTTTTATGCTGTTTTACGCTTAAAACGCAGATTAAAGCTCAAAACGTGCTGTTTTGCTAAAATAAAACATTTTCAAGCATTTTAGATCGTGAAATCCGTTCAAATAGACGCAATAAAAATAAAAACGAATAATAAAAATTTCGTCGTTTTATGCTGTTTTACGCGTTAAAACGCGAATAAAGCTCAAAACGAGCTGTTTTGCTAAAATAAGCATTTTCAAGCATTTTAGGATCTTGAAATCGTTCAAAAAAGACGCAATATTAATAAGAAACGAATAATAAAAAATTCAATCAGTTTTATGCTTTTTACGCGTTAAACGCAGATTAAAAGCTCAAAACGTCTGTTTCGCTAAAATAAGCATTTTCAAGCATTTTAGATCGTTGAAATCGTTCAAATAGAAGCAATATTAATAAAAAACGAATAATAAAAATTTCGTCGTTTTATGCTGTTTTACGCGTTAAAAAAGCAGATTAAAGCTCAAAACATGCTGTTTTGCTTAAAATAAGCATTTTCAAGCCATTTTAGATCGTTGAAATCGTTTAAATAGAAGCAATATTAATAAAAAACGAATAATAAAATGCATTTTTAAGTGCTGTTTTACGCGTTAAAACGAGATTAACGCTCAAAACGTGCTGTTTTGCTAAAATAAGCATTTTCAAGCATTTTAGATCGTTGAAATCGTTCAAATAGAAGCAATATTAATAAAAACGAATAATAAAAATTCGTCGTTTTATGCTGTTTCGCGTTAAAACGCAGATTAAAGCTCAAAACGTGTTGTTTTGCTAAAATAAGCATTTTCAAGCATTTTAGATCGTTGAAATCGTCCAATAGAAGCACATAATTTAAAAAACGAATAATAAAAATTCGTCGTTTTATGCTGTTTTACGAGTTAAAACGCAGATTAAAGCTCAAAACGTGCTGTTTTGCTAAAATAAGCATTTTCAAGCATTTTAGATCGTTGAAAATCGTTCAAATAGAAGCAATATTAATAAAAAAACGAATAATAAAAATTCGTCGTTTTATGCTGTTTTACGCGTTAAAACGCTGATTAAAGCTCAAACGTGCTGTTTTGCTAAAATAAGCATTTTCAAGCATTTTAAATCGTTGAAATCGCTTCAAATAGACGTGCAATATTAATAAAAAACGAATAATAAAAAATTTTTTCTATGATGCTTTACGCGTTAAACGCAGATTAAAGCTCAAAACGTGCTGTTTTGCTAAAATAATCATTTTCAAGCATTTTAGATCGTTGAAATCGTTCAAAAAGAAGCAATATTAATAAAAACGAATAATAAAAATTCGTCGTTTTATGCTGTTTTACGCATTAAACGTAGATTAAAGCTCAAAATGTGCTGTTTTGCTAAAATAAGCATTTTCAAGCATTTTAGATCGTTGAAATCGTTCAAATAGACGCAATATTAATAAAAACGAATAATAAAAATTTCGTCGTTTTATGCTGTTTTACGCGTTAAAACGCTGATTAAAGCTCAAAACGTGCTGTTTCTAAAATAAGCATTTTTCAAGCATTTTAGATCGTTGAAATCGTTCAAATAGACGCAAATTAATAAAAAACGAATAATAAAAATTTCGTCGTTTTTATGCTTGTTTTACGCGTAAAACGCTGATTAAAAGCTCAAACGCTGTTTGCTAAAATAAGCATTTTCAAGCATTTTAGATCGTTGAAATCGTTCAAATAGACGCAATATTAATAAAAACGAATAATTTCGTCGTTTTATGCTGTTTTACGCGTTAAAACGCAGAATAAAGCTCAAAACGTGCTGTTTTGCTAAAATAAGCATTTTCAAGCATTTTAGATCGTTGAAATCGTTCAAATAGACGCAATATTAATAAAAACGAATAATAAAAATTCGTCGTTTTATGCTGTTTTACGCGTTAAACGCAGATTAAAGCTCAAGACGTGCTGTTTTGCTAAAATAAGCATTTTCAAGTATTTTAGATCGTTGAAATCGTTCAAATAGACGCAATATTAATAAAAAACGAATAATAGAAATTTCTGCGTTTTATGCTGTTTTACGCGTTAAACGCTGATTAAAGCTCAAAACGTGCTGTTTTGCTAAAATAAACATTTTCAAGCATTTTAGATCGTTGAAATCGTTCAAATAGACGCAATATTAATAAAAACGAATAATAAAAATTTCGTCGTTTTATGCTGTTTTACGCGTTAAAACGCAGATTAAAGCTCAAAACGTGCTGTTTTGCTAAAATAAGCATTTTCAAGCATTATAGATCGTTGAAATCGTTAAATAGAAGCAATATTAATAAAACGAATAATAAAAATTCGTCATTTTTATGCTGTTTTACGCGTTAAAACGCAGATTAAAGCTCAAAGCGTGCTGTTTTGCTAAAATAAGCATTTTCAAGAAGATCGTTGGAAACCCAAATAGACGCAAAAAAAAAATAAAAAAAGAATAATTAAAATTTTTGTCGTTTTTTTGTTTTTTTACGCTTAAAAAGCAGAATAAAGCTCAAAAAGGGTGTTTTGCTAAAAAAAAGCATTTTCAAGCATTTTAAACGTTGAAATCGTTCAAATAGACGCAAATTAATGGGAAAAAGAATAATAAAAATTTTTGCCCTTTTTTTGTTGTTTTACGCGTTAAAAAAGCAGATTAAAAACTCAAAAAGGGTGTTTCGCTAAAATAAGCATTTTCAAGCATTTTAGATCGCTGGGAAAACGTTCAAATAGAAGAAATTAATAAAAAAAGAATAATAAAAAAATTTTTTCCCTTTTTTTGTTGTTTTTCGCGTTAAAACGAGATTAAAGTTTAAAACATGCTGTTTTTCTAAAAAAAGCATTTTCAAGCATTTTGATCGTTGAAATGTTTAAATAGAAGCAATATTAATAAAAAAAAAGAATAATAAAAAAATTTTATTTTAAAGCTGTTTTACGCGTTAAAAAGCAGATTAACGCTCAAAAAGTGCTGTTTTGCTAAAATAAGATTTTTAAGGGCGATCGTTGAAATCGTTCAAATAGAAACAATATTTAAAAACGAATAATAAAAATTGTCGTTTTTTTGCTGTTTTTCGCGTTAAAACGCAGATTGGGTCAAACGTGGTTTTGCTAAAATAAGCATTTTCAAAACATTTTAGATCGTTGAAATCGTTCAAATAGACGAATTTTTAAAAAAACGAATAATAAAAATTCGTCGTTTTATGTTTTTTTACCCTTAAAACGCAGATTAAAAACTCAAAAAGTGCTGTTTTTTAAAATAAGCATTTTTTAAGCATTTTAGATCGTTGAAACCCTTCCAATGGAACAATTTAAAAAAAAACGAATAATAAAAATTGTCGTTTTTATGCTGTTTTACGAGTTAAAACGCAGATTAAAAACTCAAAACGTGCTGTTTTGCTAAAATAAGCATTTTCGCCCTTTTAGATCGTTGAAATCGTTCAAATAGAAGCAATATTAATAAAAAAAGAATAATTGGGAAAACCCCTCGTTTTTTTGTTTTTTTACGCGTTAAAAAGCTGATTAAAAACTCAAAACGGCTGTTTTGCTAAAAAAAAGCATTTTCAAGCATTTTAAATCGTTGGAAACCCTTCAAATAGACGCAAATTAATAAAAAAAGAATAATAAAAAAATTTCGTCGTTTTATGATGTTTACGCGTTAAAAAAAGCAGATTAAAAACTCAAAAAGGGGTTTTCAAAATAATCATTTTCAAGCATTTTAGATCGTTGAAATCGTTCAAATAGAAGCAATATTTTAAAAAAAACGAATAATAAAATTCCCTCGTTTTTTTGCTGTTTTTCGCATTAAAACGGGGATTAAAGCTCAAAAAGTGCTGTTTTGCTAAAAAAAGCATTTTCAAGCATTTTTTGATCGTTGGGAAAACGTTAAATAGACCAAATTAAAAAAACGAATAATAAAAATTTCCCCGCCCTTTTTTTGTTGTTTTTCCCTTAAAACGCTGATTAAAGCCCAAAAAGGGTGTTTTGCCAAAATAAAACATTTTCAACATTTTAGATCGTTGAAATCGTTCAACAGACCCCAAGAAACAATATTTAAAAAAAACGAATAATAAAAAAATTGTCGTTTTTGTTTTTTACCCTTAAAACGCAGATTAAAAACCCCAAAACGTGCTGTTTTTCTAAAATAAGCATTTTCAAGCATTTTAGATCGTTGGGAAAACGTTTTTAAAAAGACGCAATATTAATAAAAAAAGAATAATAAAAAATTTTGTCGTTTTTTTGTTTTTTTTACGCGTTAAAACGCAGATTAAAGTTCAAAACGTGCTGTTTTTTCTAAAATAAGCATTTTTTAAGCATTTTTTGATCGTTGAAATCGTTCAAAAAAAGCAATATTAATAAAAAAGAATAATAAAAAAATTTGTCGTTTTTTTGTTTTTTTACGCGTTAAAACGCAGATTAAAACCCAAAAAGTGTTTTTTTGCTAAAATAAGCATTTTCAAGCATTTTAGATCGTTGAAATCGCTCAAATAGACGCAATATTTTAAAAAAAACGAATAAAAAAATTTGTTTTTTATGTTTTTTTACGCGTTAAAACGCAGATTAAAAATTCAAAAAGTGCTTTTTTTTGCTAAAATAAGCATTTTTAACATTTTAGATCGTTGAAATCGTTCAAAAAAAAACCAAATTTAAAAAAAACGAATAATAAAAAAAATTTGTCGTTTTTTTTGTTTTTTTTACGTTAAAACGCAGATTAAAGCTCAAAACCGGGTGTTTTGCTAAAATAAGCATTTTTCCCTTTTTTAAAACGTTGAAATCGTTCAAATAGACGCAATAATTTAAAAACAATAATAAAAATTTCGTCGTTTCTATGATGCTTTTTCCCTTAAAAAGCAGATTAAAGCTCAAAACGTGCTGTTTTCCTAAATAATCATTTTCAAGCATTTTAGATCGTTTAAATCGTTCAAATAGAAGCAATATTAATAAAAACGGTAAAAATTCGTCGAAAAGCTGTTTTACGCATTAAAACGTAGATTAAAAACCTTTAAAATTGCTGTTTTGCTAAAAAAAAGCATTTTTAAACATTTTGAAACGTTTAAATCCCTTCAAATAGACGCAATATTAATAAAAACGAATAATAAAAAATTTTGTCGTTTTTATGCTGTTTTGCGTTAAAACGCGATTAAAGCTCAAAAAGGGTGTTTTGCTAAAAAAAGCATTTTCAAGCATTTTTGATCGTTGAAATCGTTCAAATAGACGCAATATTAATAAAAAAGATTAATAAAAAATTCGTCGTTTTTATGCTGTTTTACGCGTTAAAACGCAGATTAAAAGCTCAAAACGTGCTGTTTTGCTAAAATAAGCATTTTTCAAGCATTTTAGATCGTCTTGAAATCGTTCAAATAGACGCAATATTAATAAAAACGAATAATAAAAAATTCGTCGTTTTATGCTGTTTTACGCGTTAAAACGCAGATTAAAGCTCAAAACGTGCTGTTTTGCTAAAATAAGCATTTTCAAGCATTTTTAGATCGTTGAAATCGTTCAAATAGAAGCAATATTAATAAAAACAAATAATAAAAATCGTCGTTTTATGCTGTTTTACGCGTTAGAAACGCAGATTAAAACTCAAAACGTGCTGTTTTGCTAAAATAGAATTTTCAAGCATTTTAGATCGTTGAAATCGTTCAAATAGACGCAATATTAATAAAAACGAATAATAAAAATTTCGTCGATTTTTATGCTGTTTTACGCTTTAAAACGCAGATTAAAGTTCAAAACGTGCTGATTTTGCTAAAATAAGCATTTTCAAGCATTTTAGATCGTTGAAATCGTTCAAATAGAAGCAATATTAATAAAAACGAATAATAAAAATTCGTCGTTTTTTATGCTGTTTTCCCATGCGTTAAAACGCAGATTAAAACTCAAACGTGCTGTTTTGCTAAAATAAAGCATTTTCGAAGCATTTTAGATCGTTGAAATCGTTTCAAATAGGCGCAATATTAATAAAAACGAATAATACAAAAATTTCGTCGTTTTATGCTGTTTTTACGCCAAAACACAGTTAAAGCTCAAAACGTGCTGCACTTTAAAATAAAGCGATTTCAAGCATTATATAGATCGTTGAAATCGTTTAAATAGAAGCAATATTATTAATAAAAAGAACGGGAATAATAAAAAAAATTCGTCATTTTTTATGCTGTTTTACGCGTTAAAACGCAGATTAAAAAGCTCAAACGTGCTGTTTTGCTAAAATAATTTTCAAGCATTTTTAGATCGTTGAAATCGCTCAAATAGACGCAATATTAATAAAAACGAATAATAAAAATTTCGTCGTTTTTATGCTGTTTTTACGCGTTAAAACGCAGAATAAAACTCAAAACGTGCTGTTTTGCTAAAATAAGCATTTTCAAAGCAGTTTAGATCGTTAGAAATGGATTTCAAATAGACATAATATTAATAAAAACAAATAATAAAATTTCGTCGTTTTATGCTGTTTTACGCGTTAAAACGCAGAATAAAGCTCAAAACGTGCTGTTTTGCTAAAATATATAAGCATTTTCAAGCATTTTAGATCATTTGAAATCGTTCAAATAGAAGCAATATTAATAAAAACGAATAATAAAAATTCGTCGTTTTATGCTGTTTTACAGAGTTAAAACGCAGATTAAAGCTCAAAACGTGCTGTTTTGCTAAAGGCAGCATTTTCAAGCATTTTTAGATCGTTGAAATCGTTCAAATAGACATAGCCAAAATAAAAACGAATAATAAAAATTTCGTCGTTTTATGCTGTTTACGCGTTAAAACGCAGAATAAAGCTCAAAACGTTCTGTTTTGCTAAAGCCAGCATTTTCGGCATTTTTAGATCGTTGAAATCGTTCAAATAGACTTAATATTAATAAAAACGAATAATAAAAGAATTTCGTCGTTTTTAGCATGTGCTGTTTACGCGTTAAAACGCAGAATAAAGCTCAAAACCTGCTGTTTTGCTAAAATAAGCATTTTTCAAAGCATTTTTGGATGGTTGAAATCGTTCAAATAGAAGCAATATTAATAAAAACGAATAATAAAAATTCGTCGTTTTATGCTCATTTTACGCGTTAAAGGCGCAGATTAAAGCTCAAACGATGCTGTTTTGCTAAAATAAGCATTTTCAAGCATTTTAGATCGTTGCGGTCCGATCAAATAGACGCAATAAAGAAAAACGAATAATAAGAACGATGAACTTGTACTGTTTTTGCAGCGTTAAAACGCAGATTAAAAAGCTCAAAACGTGCTGTTTTTGCTTGATAGTATTTTCAAGCATTTTAGATCCCTACGTTGAAATCGTTTAAATAGAAGCAATATTAATAAAAAGCGAATAATAAAATTCGTCATTTTATGCTGTTTACGCGTTAAAGCACGCAGATTAAAGCTCAAAACGTGCTGTTTTGCTAAAATAAGCATTTTCAAGCATTTTTAGATCGTTGAAATCGTTCAAATAGACGCAATAAAATAAAACGAATAATAAAAATTTCGTCACGTTTTTATGCTGTTTTGCGCGTTAAAACGCAGAACAAAAGCTCAAAACGTGCTGTTTTGCTTTAAAATAAGCGTTTTCAAGCATTTAGATCGTTGGGAAATCGTTCAAATAGACGCAATATTATTAATAAAACGAATAATAAATATTTCGTCGTTTTTATGCTGTTTTACGCGTTAAACGCAGATTAAAGCTTCAGCGTGGCATTTTGCTAAAATGGCGCAAGCATTTTAGATCGTTGAAATCGTTCAAATAGACGCAATAAAAATAAAACGAATAATAAAATTTCATGGTTTTATGCTGTTTTGCGCGTTAAAACGCAAAAATAAAGCTCAAAACGTGCTGTTTTGCTGGTAAGCATTTTTGGCATTTTGATCGTTGAAATCGTTTAATGAAGCAATATTGTAAAACAGATAATAAAAATTCGTGGTTTTCATTTGCTGTTTTGCGTTAGAAACGCAGATTAACTCAAAACGATGCTGTTTTGCTAAAATAAGCATTTTTCAAGCATTTTAAGATCGTTGAAATCGTTCAAATAGACGCGGCCAAAATAAAGCAGATAATAAAATTTCAAGCGGTTTTATGCTGTTTTACGCGTTAAAACGCAGAATAAAGCTCAAAACGTGCTGTTTTGCTAAAATAAGCATTTTCAAGCATTTTTAGATCGTTGAAATCGTTCCAAATAGAAACAATAGTAATAAAACGAATAATAAAAAATTCGTCGTTTTATGCTATTTTACGAAGTTAAAACGCAAGATTAAAGCTCAAAACAGTGCTGTTTGCTAAAATAAAGCATTTTCAAAAGCATTTAGATCATTGGGAAATCGTTCAAGAATAGACGCAATAAAATAAAAACGAATAATAAAAGGAACAGTGTTTTTTATGCTGTTTTACGCGTTAAAACGCGCAGATAAAAGCTCAAACGTGCTGTTTTGCTAAAAATAAGCATTTTCAAGCATTTTAGATCGTTGAAATCGTTTGAGTAGATGCAATATTAATAAAAACGAATAATAAAAAATTTCGTCGTTTTATGCTGTTTTTACGCGTTAAAACGCAGATTAAAGCTCAAAACGTGCTGTTTTTAAAATAGCATTTTCAAGCATTTTAGATCGTTGAAATCGTTTCAAATAGACGCGTAAAGCCAAAAAACGAATAATAAAAATTTCGTCGTTTTTTATGTGACACGCTACGTTAAAACGCAGAATAAAGCTTGAAACGGTGCTGTTTTGCAAAATAACATTTTTCGGCGTTTTAGATCGTTGGAAATCGTTCAAATAAGACGCAATATTAATAAAACGAATAATAAAATTTCCGTCGGTTTTCACTGTTTTTTTGCGCGTTAAAACGCAGATTAAAACTCAAAACATGCTGTTTCGCTAAAATAAGCATTTTCAAGCATTTTAGATTTGAAATCGTTTAAATAGAAGCAGTAATGTAAAACGAATA
>NW_027047287.1:0-15947 GCF_025399875.1 Dalotia coriaria
AATAAAAAAAAGTCGTTTTTTTTGGGTTTTTGCTTAAAACCGTTTAAAAAACCCCAAAAAAGCTTTTTTAAAAAAACATTTTTTAACTTTTTTATGTTGAAACCTTAAAAACGCCAAAAAATAAAAAAGTTAAAATTTCCCCTTTTTGCGCTTTGCCAAAAACCGTTAAAAGGCCCTTTTTCAAAATAAATTTCGCCAGGTGTTTAAACGTTAAAGAGAAAAAAAAAAACCCTTTTTAAAATTTGCTTTTTAAAAAATTTTAGGGGAAAACCGTAAAGCCAAAAATTTTTGGGAAAATGCAATTTCGCTTTTATGTTGAAAAGTTAAAAACGCAAAAAATAAAAAAGAAAAAAAATGGGTTTTGGTTTTGCTTTTTGCAAAACGCAAAAAAGCTCAAACCCAAAAAAAATTTTCGGGTTTTTATCGCTTCGCCCAAAAAAGCAATTAAAAAACGTAAAAAATTCGCTTTTAGTGTTTTACCCTTAAAAAGCAATTAAAAATAAAACGGGTTTTTAAAATCTTTTTAAGCTTTTACGTTAAAAAGTTAAAAAAGCCAAAAAATTTCGTTTAAAAAATTTTTTCCTTTTTGTGTTTTACCCTTAAAAAACATAAACCAAAAAGGTTTTTTTAAAAAAGCCTTTAAGCTTTTAGCGTTAAATCGTTAAAAAGCGGTTTTAAAAAAAAAACTCCAAAAAATTTGTCGTTTTGCGTGTTTTTAAAAAAAGAATAAAAAACGTGTTTTTTAAGCCAAAACTTTTAAAAGTTAAAAACGTTCAAAAAAAAGCATTTTAAAAAAAATTTAAATTTCTTTTTTTTCTTTTTTCCCTTTAAAAAATTCTAAAAAGGGTTTTTTTTAAAAAAGATTTTAAGCTTTTAGTCTTTTCGTTAAAAAGCAATAAAAATAAAAAAAATTAAAAATTTTGTTTTTTAGCGTTTTTTTAAAAAAAAAAAACTTTAAACTGCTGTTTTGTTAAAAAAGATTTTCAACTTTTGTTAAATTTTTAAAGACTTTTTAAAAAAATAAAAAAAAGAATAATAAAAAACGGTTTTTAAATTGTTTTGCTTTAAAAACGTTTTGCCCAAAACGGGGTTTTGCTAAAAAAAAGTTTTTCCCTTTTTGGCTTAAACGTTCCCAAAAAAAAATTTTTTAAAAAAAAAATAAAAAATTTTGTTTTTAGCGTTTTCGCAAAACGCGATTAAAAACCCTTGGGGTTTTTAAAAAATTTTCGCTTTTAGTCGTGAAACGTTAAATAGAAGAATAAATAAAAAAAGAAAAAAAAAAAATTCGTCGTTTTGGGGTGTTTTACGGTTAAAAAGGAAAAAGCCAAAAAGGCTGTTTTGTAAAAAAACATTTTCAAGCATTTTTGATCGTTGAAATCGTTCAAATAGAAGCAATATTAATAAAAAAAACGAATAATTAAAAATCTGTCGTTTTATGCTGTTTGCACGAGTTAAAACGCAGATTAAAGCTCAAAACGTGCTGCTGCCTTTGTTAAATAAGCATTTTCAAGTACTTTTAGATCGCTGGAAATCGTTCAAATAGAAGCAATATTAATAAAAAACGAATAATAAAATTCTGTCGTTTTATGTTGCTTTTACACGTTAAAACGCAGATTAAAGCTCAAAACGCGCTGTTTTGCTAAAATAAGCATTTTCAAAGCATTTTAGATTCGTTGAAATCGTTCAAATAGACGCGTACATTAATAAAAACGAATAATAAAAATTCTGTCGTTTTATGCTGTTTTACGCGTTAAAAACGCAGATTAAAGCCCAGCAGTGCTGTTTTCATAAAATGTTACGCCATTTTAGATCGTTGAACGTTCAAATAGAAAGGCTATTAATAAAAAACGAATAATAAAATTTCTGCCGTTTTATGTTGTTTTTACGCTAAACGCTGATTAAAGCTCAAAAAACGTGCTGTTTCATAAAATAAGTATTTTCAAGCATTTTAGATCGCTGAAATCGTTCAAACAGACGCACAAAAATAAAACCAATGTAATAAAAATTTCTGCCGTTTTTATGCTGTTTACGCGTTAAAACGTAGAAACAAAGCTCAAACGTGCTGTTTTGCTAAAAATAAGCATTTTCAATCATTTTAGATCGTTGAAATCGTTCAAATAGAAGCAATATTAATAAAATTACGAACAACAAAAATTCGTCGATTTTATGCTGTTTTACGCGTTAAACGCAGATTAAAAGCTCAAAACGTGCCGCCGCTAAAATAAGCATTTTCTAATCATTTTAGATCGCTTGAACTGTTCAAATAAAGCGCAATATTAATAAAATACGAATAATAAAAAATTGTCGTTTTATGCCGTTTTACGCGTTAAAACGCAGATTAAAAGCTCAAAACGTGCTGTTTTGCTAAATAAGTATTTTCGCCATTTTAGATCGTTGAAATCGTTCAACAGATTTCGCAAATATTAATAAAAAACGAATAATAAAAATTTCGCCGTTTTATGCCGCTCACGCGTTAAAACCGCACGGAAAGCCTGTGTTGCGCTAAGTTTTGCTAAAATAAGCATTTTCAAGCATTTTAGATCGCTGAAATCGTTCAAATAGAAGCACATTAACAAAACAATAATAAAAATTTCTGCCGTTTTATAAGTTGTTTACGCGTTAAACGGCTGATTAAAGCTCAAATCAAAGAGTTTTGCTAAAATAAGTATTTTCAAGATTAGATCGCTGGAAATCGTCTTCAAACAGACGCAATAAAAAATAAAACCAATAATAAAATTTCGTCGTTTTTGGCGCTGTTTACGCGTTAAAACGTAGAATAAAAGCTCAAACGCCGTTTGGCGCAAACAAGCATTTTCAATCATTCTTAGATCGCTGAAATCGTTCAAATAGAAGCAATATTAATAAAATACGAATAATAAAAATTCGTCGTTTTATGCTGTTTTACGCGTTAAAACGCAGATTAAAAGCTCAAAACGCGTGCTGTTTTTGCTAAAATAAGCATTTTCTGCTTAATTTTTAGATCGCTGGAAATCGTTCAAATAGACGCGCACAAAAATAAAAAACGAATAATAAAATTTCGTCGTTTTATAAGTTGTTTACGCTAAAACGTAGAATAAAAGCTCAAAACGTGCTGTTTGTTAAAATAAGCATTTTCAAGCATTTTAGATCGCTGGAAATCGTTCAAATAGGACGCAATATTAATAAAACGAATAATAAAATTTCGTCGTTTTATGCTGTTTTACGCGTTAAAACGCAGATTAAAGCTCAAATCGTGCTGTTTTATAAAATAAGCATTTCAAGCATTTTAGATCGTTGAAATCGTTCAAGAAGCAATATTAATAAAAACGAATAATAAAAAATTTTCTGCTGTCGTTTTATGCTGTTTTACGCGTTAAAACGGCGATTAAAAGCTCAAAACGCGGTGTTTTGCTAAAATAAGCATTTTCAAGCATTTTAGATCGTTGAAATCGTTTAAATAGGCAATATTAATAAAACGAATAATAAAAATTGTCGTTTTATGCTGTTTTACGAGTTAAACGCAGATTAAAAGCTCAAAACGTGCTGTTTTGTTAAAATAAGCATATTCATGCATTTAGATCGTTGAAATCGTTCAAATAGAAGCAATATTAATAAAAAGTCGAATAATAAAAATTGTCACGTTTTGGCGCTGTTTTACGAGTTAAAACGCAGATTAAAAGCTCAAAACGCTGTTTGCTAAAATAAGTACTTTTCATGCATTTTAGATCGTTGAAATCGTTCAAATAGAAGCAATATTAATAAAAGACGAATAATAAAAATTCGTCGTTTTATGCTGTTTTACGCGTTAAAACGCAGATTAAAGCTCAAACGTGCCGTTTTGCTAAAAATAAGCATTTTCAAGCATTTTAGATCGTTGGAAATCGTTAAAATAGATCGCAATATTAATAAAAACGAATAATGTACCGGTCGTTTTTATAAGCGTTTTTACGCGTTAAAACGCAGATTAAAGTTCAAAACGTGCTGTTTTGCTAAATGTAAGCATTTTCAAGCACATTTTAGATCAAGTTGAAATCGTTCAAATAGAAGCTAATATTAATAAAAACGACAATTAAAATTCGTCGTTTTATGCCGGTTTACGAGTTAAAACGCAGATTAAAGCTCAAAACGTGCTGTTTTGTTAAAATAAAGCATTTTCATGCATTTTAGATCGTTGAAATCGTTCAAATAGAACCAATATTAATAAAAAAAAACGAATAATAAAAATTCGTCGTTTTATGCTGTTTTACGCGTTAAAACGCAGATTAAAGCTCTCAAAACGCCGTTTTGCTAAAATGTTTACTTCAAGCATTTTAGATCGTTGAAATCGTTAAAATAGACGCAATATTAATAAAAAACGAATAATAAAAATTTCACGTTTTTATGTTGCTCTTTTACGCGTTAAACGCAGATTAAAGCTCAAACGCTGTTTTATAAAATAAGCATTTTCAAGCATTTTAGATCGTTGAAATCGTTCAAATAGAAGTAATATTAATAAAAACGAATAATTAAAATTCGTCGTTTTATGCTGTTTTTGGCTGAGTTAAAAATGCAGATTAAAAGCTCAAAACGTGCTGTTTTGTTAAAATAAGCATTTTCAAGCATTTTAGATCGTTGAAATCGTTCAAATAGGAAGCAATATTAATAAAACGAATAATAAAAAATTCGTCGTTTTATGCTGTTTTGCCACGTTAAAACGCAGATTAAAGCTCAAAACGTGCTGTTTTGCTAAAATGTAAGCATTTTCAAGCATTTTAGACGTTGAAATGTTCAAATAGACGCAATATTAATAAAAACGAATAATAAAAATTTCGTCGTTTTATGCTGTTTTACGCGTTAAAAAACGCAGATTAAGCCTCAAAAGGTGCTGGTTTTGCGAAAAATAAGCATTTTCAAGCATTTTAGATCGTTGAAATCGTTCAAATAGAAGCAATATTAATAAAAAACGAATAATAAAAAATTTCGTCGTTTATGCTGTTTCACGCGCTAAAACGCTTAATAAAAGCTCGTAAAACGTGCTGTTTTGCTAAAATAAGCATTTTCAAGCATTTTAGATCGTTGAAATCGTTCAACAGACGTGCGCAAATACCAAAAATAAAAAACGAATAAAAATTCCTGTCGTTTTTATGCTGTTTTACGCGTTAAAACGCAGATTAAAGCCTCAAAACGTGCTGTTTTATAAAATAAGCATTTTCAAGCATTTTAGATCGCTGAAATCGTTCAAATAGAAGCACATAATAAAAAAACGAATAATTAAAAATCTGTCGTTTTATGTTGTTTTACGAGTTAAAACGCAGATTAAAGCTCAAAACGTGCTTCGTTTTGTTAAAAATAAGCATTTTCAAGCATTTTAGATCGTTGAAAATCGTTCAAATAGAAGCATTATTAATAAAAAACGAATAATAAAAATTCGTCGTTTTATGTTGTTTTACACGTTAAACGCAGATTAAAGCTCAAAACGCTGTTTTGCTAAAATAAGCATTTTCAAGCATTTTAGATCGTTGAAATCGTCTCAACAGAGCAATATTAATAAAAAACGGAATAATAAAAATTTCGTCGTTTTATGCTGTTTTACGCGTTAAAACGCAGATTAAAGCCTTCCAAACGTGCTGTTTGCTAAAAATAAGCATTTTCAAGCATTTTAGATCGTTGAAATCGTTCAAATAGAAGCACATTAATAAAAACGAATACTAAAATTTGTCGTTTTATGTTGTTTACGCGTTAAACGCTGATTAAAGCTCAAACGCGCTGTTTTGCTAAATAAGTATTTTCAAGCATTTGTGATCGTTGAACTGTTCAAATAGACGCAATAAAAATAAAACGAATAACAATAAAATTCTGTCGTTTTATGCTGTTTTACGCGTTAAAATCGTAGAATAAAGCTCAAACGTGCTTGTTTTGCTAAATAAGGGCTTTCAAGGCCTAGATCGCTGAACCGTTCAACAGGAAGCCATTATTAATAAAATACGAATAATAAAAAATTCGTCGTTTTATGCTGTTTTACGCGTTAAAACGCAGATTAAAGCTCAAAACGCGCTGTTTTGCTAAAATAAGCATTTTCAAGCATTTTAGATCGCTGGAAATCGTTCAAATAGACGCAATAAAAAAATAAAACGAATAATAAAAATTCTCGTCGTTTTATGTTGTTTTTCGCGTTAAAACGCAGAATAAAGCTCTCAAACGTGCTGTTTTGTTAAAAGAAGCATTTTCAAGCATTTTAGATCGTTGAAATCGTTCAATAGACGCAATATTAATAAAAAACGAATAATAAAAATTTCGTCGTTTTTATGCTGTTTTACGCGCGTTAAAACGCAGATTAAAGTCAAATCGTGCTGTTTTGCTAAAATAAGCATTTTCAAGCATTTTAGATCGTTGAAATCGTTCAAAATAGAAGCTAAATATTAATAAAACGAATAATAAAATTTGCCGTTTTTATGCTGTTTTACGCGTTAAAACGGCGATTAAAGCTCAAACGTGGTGTTTTGCTAAAATAAGCATATTCAAGCATTTTAGATCGTTGGAAATCGTTTAAATAGAAGCAATATTAATAAAAACGAATAATAAAAATTCGTCATTTTTATGCTGTTTTACGCGTTAAAAACGCAGATTAAAAGCTCAAAAACGTGCTGCTGTTCTCTGCTAAAATAAGCATTTTCAAGCATTTTAGATCGTTGAAATCGTTCAAATAGACGTGCAATATTAATAAAAACGAATAATAAAAATTTCGTCGTTTTATTAGTTTTACGCTAAAACGCAGAATAAAGCTCAAAACGTGCTGTTTTGCTAAAATAAGCATTTTCAAGCATTTTAGATCGTTGAAATCGTCTTTCAAATAGACGCAATATTAACAAAAACGAATAATGTACCCGTTGTTTTTATGCTGTTTTTACGCGTTAAACGCAGATTAAAGCCTTCAAAACGTGCTGTTTTAAAATAAGCATTTTCAAGCATTTTAGATCGCTTGAAATCGTTCAAATAGAAGTTGGGCCATTAATAAAAAACGAAATAACAAAAAAAATCTTCGTCGTTTTTATGCTGTTTTACGCGTTAAAACGCAGATTAAAGCCCTCAAAAACGTGCTGTTTTGCTAAGATAGCATTTTCTCAAGCATTTTAGATCGTTGAAACCGTTCAAATAGACGCAACAAAAATAAAAAACGAATAATAAAAATTCGTCGTTTTTATGCTGTTTTACGAGTTAAAACGCAGATTAAAGCTCAAAACGTGCTGTTTTCTAAAATAAGCATTTTCAGCATTTTAGATCGTTGAAATCGTTCAAATAGAAGCAATATTAATAAAAACGAATAATAAAAATTCGTCGTTTTATGCTGTTTTACGCGTTAAAACGCAGATTAAAGCTCAAATCGTGCGTTTTGCTAAAATAAGCATTTTCAAGCATTTTAGATCGTTAAAACGTTCAAATAGAGCAATATTAATAAAAACGAATAATAAAAATTTCGTCGTTTTATGCTGTTTTACGCGTTAAAACGGCAATTAAAGCTCAAAACGTGGTGTTTTGCTAAAATAAGCATTTCAAGCATTTTAGATCGTTGAAATCGTTTAAATAGAAGCAATATTAATAAAAACGAATAATAAAAATTCGTCGTTTTTATGCTGTTTTACGAGTTAAAACGCAGATTAAAAGCTCAAAACGTGCTGTTTTGTTAAAATAAGATTTTCGTATTTAGATCGTTGAAATCGTTCAAATAGAAGCATATTAATAAAAACGATAATAAAAATTGCGTTTTATGCTGTTTTCGCTAAAACGCAGATTAAAGCTCAAAACGGCCGTTTTCTAAAATAAGATTTTCAAGCATTTTGATCGTTGAAATCGTTAAATAGAGCATATTAATAAAACGAAAATAAATTTCGCGTTTTATGCGTTTTACCGTTAAAACGCAGATTAAGCTCAAAACGTGTGTTTTGCTAAAATAAGCATTTTCAGCATTTTAGATCGTTGAAATCGTTAAATAGAAGCAATATTAATAAAAACGAATAATAATCTCGTTTTATGCGTTTTAGAGTTAAAACGCAGATTAAAGCTCAAAACGTGCTGTTTTGTTAAAATAAGCATTTTCAAGCATTTTAGATCGTTGAAATCGTTCAAATAGAAGCAATATTAATAAAAACGAATAAAATTGTCGTTTTATGCTGTTTTACGCGTTAAAACGCAGATTAAAGCTCAAAACGTGCTGTTTTGCTAAAATAACATTTTCAAGCATTTTAGATCGTTGAAATCGTTCAAATAGACGCAATAAAAATAAAAACGAATAATAAAAATTTCGTCGTTTTATGCTGTTTTACGCGTTAAAACGCAGATTAAAGCTCAAAACGTGCTGTTTTGCTAAAATAAGCATTTTCAAGCATTTTAGATCGTTGAAATCGTTCAAATAGAAGCAATATTAATAAAAACGAATAATAAAAATTTCGTCGTTTTATGCTGTTTTACGCGTTAAAACGCTGATTAAAACGAATAATAAAAATTTCGTCGTTTTATGCTGTTTTACGCGTTAAAACGCAGATTAAAGCTCAAATCGTGCTGTTTTGCTAAAATAAGCATTTTCAAGCATTTTAGATCGTTGAAATCGTTCAAATAGAAGCAATATTAATAAAAAAAGAATAATAAAAATTTTGTCGTTTTTATGCTGTTTTACGCGTCAAAACGGCGATTAAAGCTCAAAACGTGGTGTTTTGCTAAAATAAGCATATTCAAGCATTTTAGATCGTTGAAATCGTTTAAATAGAAGCAATATTAATAAAAACGAATAATAAAAAATTCGTCATTTTTATGCTGTTTTACGCGTTAAAACGCAGATTAAAGCTCAAAACGTGCTGTTTTGCTAAAATAAGCATTTTCAAGCATTTTAGATCGTTGAAATCGTTCAAATAGACGCAATATTAATAAAAAACGAATAATAAAAAGTCGTCGTTTTTATGCTGTTTTACGCGTTAAAACGCAGAATAAAAGCTCAAAACGTGCTGTTTTGCTAAAATAAGCATTTTCAAGCATTTTAGATCGTTGAAATCGTTCAAATAGACGCAATATTAACAAAAACGAATAATAAAAAATTCGTCGTTTTTATGCTGTTTTACGCGTTAAAACGCAGATTAAAGCTCAAAACGTGCTGTTTTGCTAAGATAAGCATTTTCAAGCATTTTAGATCGTTGAAATCGTTCAAATAGACGCAATAAAAATAAAAACGAATAATAAAAATTTCGTCGTTTTATGCTGTTTTACGCGTTAAAACGCAGAATAAAGCTCAAAACGTGCTGTTTTCTAAAATAAGCATTTTCAAGCATTTTAGATCGTTGAAATCGTTCAAATAGACGCAATATTAATAAAAACGAATAATAAAATTTCGTCGTTTTATGCTGTTTTACGCGTTAAAACGCAGAATAAAGCTCAAAACGTGCTGTTTTCAAAAATAAGCATTTTCAAGCATTTTAGATCGTTGAAATCGTTCAAATAGACGCAATAAAAATAAAAACGAATAATAAAATTTCGTCGTTTTTATGCTGTTTTACGCGTTAAAACGCAGAATAAAGCTCAAAACGTGCTGTTTTCTAAAATAAGCATTTTCAAGCATTTTAGATCGTTGAAATCGTTCAAATAGACGCAATATTAATAAAAACGAATAATAAAAATTTCGTCGTTTTTTTGCTGTTTTACGCGTTAAAACGTAGATTAAAGCTCAAAACGTGCTGTTTTGCTAAAATAAGCATTTTCAAGCATTTTAGATCGTTGAAATCGTTCAAATAGAAGCAATATTAATAAAAACGAATAATAAAAATTTCGTCGTTTTATGCTGTTTTACGCGTTAAAACGCAGATTAAAGCTCAAAACGTGTTTTTAAAATGTTTTAACTTTTTTAAACGTTAAATGCAAAAAAAAATTCTAAAAAAAATTTTCGTTTTACGTTTTAGCTTAAAAAAGCTGTTAAAAACTAAAAGCTTTTTGTAAAAAAAACATTTTTAAAAAATTTTAATTTTTCGTTAAAAAGCGTAAAAATAAAAACGAATAAAAAACCCCCCGTTTTTGCTTTTTAGCTTAAAAAAGAATGAAAGTCAAAACGGTTTTTTTAAAAAAACATTTTTAATTTTGTCGTTAAAACGTTTAAAGCTTAAAAAAAACGAATAAAAAACGTCGTTTTTTTTTTTTAGCTTAAAAAAGTTAAAAGTCAAAAGGCTTTTTTAAAATAAGCTTTTAAAATTTTAGCGTTAAAACGCAAATAAAGCAAATTTCAAAATAAAAATTTCCTTTTATCGTTTTACGTTAAAAGGCATTTAAAATAAAAAAGGGTTTTTAAAAAGCTTTTAAGCTTTTAGCGTTAAACGTTAAAAAAGCCTTTTTAAAATAATTTAAAAAAATTTTTTTTGTTGTTTTACGTTAAAAGCAATTAAATAAAATCGTTTTTTAAAAAAAGCTTTTAAGTTTTAACGCTAAAACGCAAATAAGCCAAAAAATCAAAATAAAAATTTTTTGTGTTTTAGGTTTTACCCTTAAAGAGAATAAATAAAAAAGGCTTTTTTTTAAAAAGCTTTTACTTTTAGCGTTAAACGAAAAAAACGCAAAATTTTAAAAAAAATAAAAATTTCCTTTTAGTGTTTTACCCTTAAAACGCAATTAAATAAAACGGGTTTTTAAAATCTTTTAAGCTTTTAGCGTTAAACGTTTCAAATGGGTTTTAAAAAAGAAAAATTTTCCTTTTAGTGTTTTACCCTTAAAAGGGGATTAAAAATTAAAATGGGGTTTTGCTTACTTTTCCTTTTTAACTTAAATGTTTTTAAAAAGCAAAATTTTTTAAAAAAAACGTTAAAAAAAAAAACCCTTTTTATGCTTTTTTTGAAAAACGAATTAAAACTCCCGGGTGTTTTGTTAAAAAAGCATTTTTGCTTTTTTTTGGTTTTGTTAAATAAAAAATTTAAAAAAAAATTAAAAAACGTCTTTTGGGGTTTTTTTTAAAAAAAACGAATTAAAAAATCCTGCTGTTTTGTAAAAAAGCATTTTTAAACTTTTAAAAGTGTGTTAAAAAAACCCAAAATTTTAAAAAAAACGTAATAAAAATTTTTTTTTTTTTTCCCTTAAAACGTTAAAAATAAAACGGTTTTTGCTTGGGGTTTTCAAATTTTTTATCGAAAATTTAAATTTGGAAAATTTTAATAAAAAGAAAATTTTAAAAAAATTTTTTTTTGTGTTTTTAGCGTTAAAAGCGTTAAAACGGGAAAAAAAAAAATTTTTTTTTGTGTTTTAGGTTTTAAAAAGCGTTAAAAAACGGTTTTTGGGTAAAAAAAGCTTTTTTAAAAATTTAAATTTAAATTTTCAAAAAAAAGGTTTAAAAAAACAATAATAAAAAGGTTTTTATTTTTTCGTAAAAACGTTAAAAATCAAAACGGGGGCTAAAATGCAATTAAGCATTTTGTCTTAAATCGTTTAAATGGAAAAAAAAAAAAAAATAAAAAAAATTTATTTTATTTTTTTTACGTTAAAAAGCGTTTTAAAAAAAGGGGTTTTGCTAAAAAAGTTTTTAAGCATTTTTGATTTAAATCGTTAACGCCCAAAAAAATAAAAAAAAATTAAAAAAAATCGTTTTTTTGCTGTTTTTTCGCGTTAAAACGCAGAATAAAACTCAAAACGTTGTTTTGCTAAAATCATTTTTGATTTGATCGTTGAAACGTTCAAATAGACGCAATATTAACAAAAACGAATAATAAAAAGTCGTTTTATGTGTTTTACGCGTTAAAAAGAATTAAAAACTCAAAAAGTGCTGTTTTTCTAAAATAAGCATTTTCAAGCATTTTGATCGTTGAAATGTTCAAATAGGCAATTAATAAAAAAAAAAAAATTCGTCGTTTTTGCTTTTTACGCGTTAAAAAAGAGATTAAAGCTCAAACGTGCTGTTTTGCTAAGATAAGCATTTTCAACATTTTAGATCGTTTAAATCGTTCAAATAGACGCAAAAATTAATAAAAACGAATAATAAAAATTTCGTCGTTTTATGTTGTTTTACGCGTTAAAACGCAGAATTAAAGCTCAAAACGTGTTTTCTAAAATAAGCATTTTCAAGCATTTTGATCGTTGAAATGTTCAAATAGAGCAATATTAATAAAAAACGAATAATAAAAATTCGTCGTTTTATGCGTTTTTAGCGTTAAAACGCAGATTAAAAGCTTTAAAAGTAGTTTTTCAACAATTTAATCTTTAAGCATTTAGATACGTGAAATGTTCAAATAGCAGCAATAAAAATTTAACGAATTTAAAAATTGTCGTTTTATGCTGTTTAACGCAAGAATTAAAAGCTCAAACGTGCTGTTTTGCTAAAATAAGCATTTTCAAGCAATTTAGATCGTTGAAATCGTTCAAATAGACGCAATATTAATAAAAACGAATAATAAAAATTCGTCGTTTTATGCTGTTTTACGCGTTAAAAACGCAGTTAAAGCTCAAAACGTGCTTTTGCTAAAATAAGCATTTTCAAGCATTTTAGATCCTTTGAAATCGTTCAAAAGAAGTCAAATTAATAAAACGTATAATAAAAATTCGTCTTTTGATAGCTTTTACGCGTTAAAACGCAGATTAAAAGTCAAATGCAGCTTTTTGCTAAAATAAGCATTTTCAAGCATTTTAGATCGTTGAAATCGTTCAAATAGACGCTATAAAAATAAAAACGAATAATAAAATTTCGTCGTTTTAATGCTGTTTTACGCGTTAAAACGCTGATTAAAGCTCAAAACGTGCTGTTTTGCTAAATAAGCATTTTCAAGCATTTTAGATCGTTGAAATCGTTCAAATAGAAGCAATATTAATAAAAACGAATAATAAAAATTCGTCGTTTTATGCTGTTTTACGCGTTAAAAACGCAGATTTAAAGCTCAAAATGCTGTTTTGCTGAAAATAAGCATTTTCAAGCATTTTAGATCTTGAAATCGTTCAATAGACGCGTAATATTAATAAAAACGAATAATAAAAATTTCGTCGTTTTTATGCTGTTTTACGCGTTAAACGCTGATTAAAGCTCAAAACGTGCTGTTTCTGCTAAAATAAAGCATTTTCAAGCATTTTAGATCGTTGAAACGTTCAAAGACGCAATATTAATAAAAACGTAATAAAAATTTCGTCGTTTTAGTGTTTATACGCGTTAAAAGCGCAAGATTAAAGCTCAAAACGTTTTTGCTAAAATAAGCATTTTCAGCATTTTAGATCGTTGAAATCGTTCAAATAGACTTCGTCGTTTATATGGTTTTTTCGCGTTAAAAAGCAGATTAAATCAAAACGTGCTGTTTTGCTAAAAAAAGCATTTTCAAGCATTTTAGATCGTTGAAATCGTTCAAATAGACGCAATATTAATAAAAAAGAATAATAAAAATTTCGTCGTTTTATGCTGCCGCGTTAAAACGCTTAAAGCCAAACGTGCTGCCTTTTGCAAAATAAGCATTTTCAAGCATTTTAGATCGTTGAAATCGTTCAAATAGACGCAATATTAATAAATAACGAATAATAAAAATTGTCGTTTTATGCTGTTTTACGCGTTAAAACGCAGATTAAAAACTCAAAACGTGCTGTTTTGCTTTAAAAAAAGCATTTTCAAGCATTTTAGATCGTTGAAATCGTTCAAATAGACGCAATATTAATAAAAAAAAGAATAATAAAAATTTCGTCGTTTTTTTGTTTTTTTACGCGTTGAAACGCAGAATAAAAGCTCAAAACATGCTGTTTTGCTAAAATAAGCATTTTCAAGCATTTTAGATCGTGAAATCGTTCAAATATAAGCAATATTAATAAAAACGAATAATAAAAAATTCGTCGTTTTGCCGTTTTACGCGTTATAACGCAGTTAAAGCTCAAAACGTGCTGTTTTGCTAAAATAAGCATTTTAAGCATTTTAGATCGTTGAAATCGTTCAAATAGACGCAATATTAATAAAAAACGAATAATAAAAATTTCGTCGTTTTTATGCTGTTTTACGCGTTAAACGCGTTAAAGCTCAAAACTGCGTTTTGCTAAAATAAGCATTTTCAAGCATTTTTGATCGTTGAAATCGTTCAAATAGAAGCAATATTAATAAAAACGAATAATAAAAATTCGTCGTTTTATGCTGTTTTACGCGTAAACGCAGATTAAAAGCTCAAAAAGTGCTGTTTTCCCAAAATAAGCATTTTCAAGCATTTTAGATCGTTGAAATCGTTCAAATAGACGCAATATTAATAAAACAACTAAAAAAATTTCGTCGTTTTATGCTGTTTTACGCGTTAAAACGCAGATTAAAGCTCAAAACGTGCTGTTTTGCTAAAATAAGCATTTTCAAGCTTTTGATCTTGAAATCGTTCAAATGAAGCAATATTAATAAAAACGAATATAAAAATTCGTCGTTTGTATGCTGTTTTACGCGTTAAAACGCAGATTAAAGCTCAAATTGATGTTTTGCTAAAATAAGCATTTTCAAAGAAATTTAAATTTTAAATAAACTTTAAAAAAACGTAATAAAAACGTCTTTTTGCTTTTTGCTTAAAAACAATTAAACCAAAAAATGGTTTTTTTTTTAAAAAAGCTTTTTTTTTTTTAAAAGTTAAATAAAGCAAATTAAAAAAAACGTTTTTTTTTTTTTGTTTTACCGTTAAAACCGTTAAATAAAAAAAAGGGTTTTTTTAAAAAAAAAATTTTTGCTTTAGCGTTAAACGTTAAAAGAAATTTAAAAAACCTTTTAAAATAAAAATTTTTGTTTTTTTTTTAAAAAAAAAATTTTTTTTTTGGGTTTTTTAAAAACAATAAAATAAAACCTTTTAAAATTTCTTTTTAGCTTTTTTGCGTTAAAACGTTAAAAGCCCAAAATTTTTTGGTAAAAAACTTTTTTAAGCATTTTAGATCGTTGAAATTTCAAAAAATAAGCAAAAATTAATAAAAACGAATTAAAAAAATTCGTCGTTTTATGGTTTTACGCGTTAAAACGCTGATTAAAGCTCAAAACGTGCTGTTTTGCTAAAATAAGCATTTTCAAGCATTTTAATCGTTGAAATCGTTCAATAGAGACATATTAATAAAAACGAATAATAAAAATTCGTGTTTTATGTGTTTACGCGTTAAACGCAGATTAAAGCTCAAACGTGCTGTTTTGCTAAAATAAATTTTAAGCATTTTTGATCGTTGAAATCGCAAATAGACGCAATATTAATAAAAACGAATAATAAAAATTCGTCGTTTTTATGTGTTTTACGCGTTAAAACGCAGAATTTAAACTCAAAACGTGCTGTTTTTCTAAAATAAGCATTTTCAAGCATTTTAGATCGTTGAAATCGTTCAAATAGAACAATATTTAAAAACAAAATAAAATTCGTCGTTTTATGCTGTTTACGCGTTAAAACGCAGATTAAAAGCTCAAAACGTGCTGTTTTGCTAAAATAAGCATTTTAGCATTTTAGATCGTTGAAATCGTTCAAAAGACGCAATATTAAAAAACCTTTAAAATTGTCGTTTTGTTTTTTTACGCGTTAAAACGCAGATTAAAAAGCTCAAACGTGCTGTTTGTAAATGCATTTTTAAGCATTTTAGACGTTGAAATCGTTCAATAGAGAATATTAATAAAAACGAATAATAAAAATTCGTCGTTTTGTTTTTTTACGCGTTAAAACGCAGATTAAAAAATCAAAACGTGCTGTTTGCTAAATAAGCATTTTCAAGCATTTGTGTTGAAATCGTTCAAATGACGCAATATTAATAAAACAATAATAAAATTTCGTCGTGTTTATGCTGTTTACTTAAAGCATGCCCGGGTTTTAAAAAAACTTTTGATTTTAAAAACTTCCCAAAAAAAAAAAAAAAAAATTTTTTGTTTTTTTAAACCCAAAATTTTTTTTAAAACATTTTCAAGCATTTTGATTGTTGAAACCAAATAGACCAATATTTAAAAAAAAAAAAAAACCCAATTAAAATAAAAAAAAAAAATTTTTTCCCTTTTTTCGTTTTTTTTTTTTTAAAAA
>NW_027047288.1:0-7500 GCF_025399875.1 Dalotia coriaria
TAATATTTTCTTCTATTTCGTTTCAACGATCTAAAAATTTTTGAAAATGCTTATTTTAGCAAAACAGCACGTTTTAAGCTTAATCTGCGTTTTTTAAAGCGTAAAACACATAAAAAGACGAAATTTTTTTTTCGTTTTTTTTTACTATTGCGTTATTTTTAACGTTTCAACGATCCAAAAAAAGCTTGAAAATGCTTATTTTGAAAAAAGCACGTTTTTTAGCTTTAATCACGTTTTAACGCGTAAAACACATAAAACGCAAATTTTTTTTTTCGTTTTTTTTTTAATATTGCGTCATTTGAACGTTTCAACGATCTAAAATGCTTGAAAATGCTTATTTTTTGCAAACAGCACGTTTTTAGCAATCTGCGTTTTAAAAACGTAAAAAACCCTAAAACGACGAATTTTTTTTTTATTCGTTTTTTTTTATTCTTCTATTTGAACGATTTCAACGATCTAAAATGCGAAAATGCTTATTTTTAGCAAAAAGCCCTTTCGAGCTTTTTAAACTTTTTTTAACGCGTAAAACACATAAAACGACGAAATTTTTATTATTGTTTTTTTTTAATATTGGTTTATTTGAACGTTTCAACGATCTAAAATGCTTGAAAATGCATTTTAGCAAAACAGCACAGGGTTTATTCTGCGTTTTTAAAGCGTAAAACACAAAAACGACGGGGAATTTTTTATTCGTTTTTTTTTTTTATTGCGTCTATTTGAACGATTTCACGATCTAAAATGCTTGAAAATCTTATTTTAGCAAAAAAGCACGTTTGAGCTTTTTAAACTGCGTTTTAACGCGTAAAACAATAAAAACGACGAATTTTTTATTATTCGTTTTATTAAAATTTTTCTTCTATTTGAACGTTTCCCAAAGATCTAAAATGCTTGAAAAACTTATTTTAGCAAAAAAGCACGTTTTTGGGGCTTTAATCGCGTTTTAACTCGTAAAACAGCATAAAACGACGAAATTTTTTTTATTCGTTTTTTTTTTAATTTGCGTCTATTTGAACGATTTCAACGATCTAAAATGCAAAAAGCTTTTTTAAACAAAACAGCACGTTTTGAGCTTTAATCTGCGTTTAACCCTAAAAAAGCATAAAAAGACGAATTTTTTTTATTCGTTTTTTTTAATATTGCTTCATTTAAACGTTTTAACGATCTAAAATGCGAAAATGCTTATTTTAGCAAAACAGCACGTTTTGAGCTTTAATCTGCGTTTTAACGCGTAAAACAGCATAAAACGACAATTTTTTATTATTCGTTTTTTTTTAAAATTTTCTTTTATTTGAACGATTTCCCATCAAAATGCGAAAATCTTATTTTTGCAAACAGCACGTTTGAGCAATCTGCGTTTTTTAACCCAAAACAGCATAAAAAAGACGAATTTTTTTATTATTCGTTTTTTTAAATATTGCTCTTTTGAACATTTCAACGGTCTAAAAAAGCTTGAAAATGTTTTTTTAGCAAAACAGCCGTTTTTGGGTTTATTCTCCCTTTTTCGGTAAAAAAAACATAAAACGACAAAAATTTTTTTTTGTTTTTATTTTATTCCCGTCTATTTGAACGATTTCAACGATCAAAATCTTGAAAATGCTTATTTTTAAAAAAAGCACGTTTGAGCTTTAATCTGCGTTTTTAAAGCTAAAAAGGCCCTAAAAGACAAAAATTTTTTTTATTCGTTTTTTTTTAATATTGCTCTATTTAACGATTTCCCCAAACTAAAATGCTTGAAAATCTTTTTTAGCAAAACAGCACGTTTTTTAGCTTTTTAAACTGCGTTTTTTAAAGCGTAAAAAAGCATAAAACGCAAATTTTTATTATTCGTTTTTTATTAAATTTCTTCTATTTGAACATTTTAAGATCTAAATGCTTGAAATGCTTATTTTAGCAAAACAGCCCTTTTGAGCTTTAATCTGCGTTTTTAAAGCGTAAAACAGCATAAAACGACGAAAATTTTTTTTATTCGTTTTTTATTAATATTGCTTCTATTTGAACGATTTCAACGATCTAAAATGCTTGAAAATGCTTATTTTAGCAGCAAAACTTAGCACGTTTTGAGCTTTAATCAGCGTTTTAACGCGTAAAACAACATAAAACGACGAAATTTTTGGTATTCGTTTTTATTAATAATGCGTCTATTTGAACGATTTCAACGATCTAAAATGCTTGAAAATGCTTATTTTTAGCAAAACAGCACGTTTGAGCTTTAATCTGGAATTTTAACGCGTAAACAACTTATAAAACGACGAATTTTTTTATTATTCGTTTTTTTATTAATATGCTTCTATTTGAACGATTTCAACGATCTAAAATGCTTGAAAATACTTATTTTAGCAAAACAGCATTTCGAGCTTTAATCTGTGTTTTAACGCGTAAAACAGCATAAAACGGTAAATTTTTTATTATTATTCATTTTTTATTAATATTGCGTTTATTTAGACGATTTCAACGATCTAAAATGCTTGAAAAGAAATGCTTATTTTAGCAAAACAGCGCGCAGGCTTTTATTCACCGCGTTTTAACGCGTAAAACGTATAAAACGACGAAATTTTTATTATTCGTTTTTTTATTTTTTATTGCGTCTATTTAGGCGTTTTCAACGATCTAAAATGCTTGAAAATGCTTATTTTAGCAAAACAGCGCGTTTGCAGGCTTTTAATCTGCGTTTTAACGCGTAAAACGGCATAAAACGACGAATTTTTTATTATTCGTTTTATTAATATTTACTTCTATTTGAACGATTTCAATGATCTAAAATGCTTGCGAAAATGCTTATTTTAGCAAAACAGCAGCACGTTTTGAGCTTTAATCGCGTTTTAAGCTGTAACCAGCATAAAACGACGAGAATTTTTATTATTCGTTTTTTTATTAATATTGCGTCTGTTGAACGATTTCAACGATCTAAATGCTTGAAAATGCTTATTTTAGCAAAACAGCACGTTTTAGCAGGCTTTAATCTGCGCACGTTTTTAACGCGTAAAACAGCATAAAAGTGAAGCGATTTTTATTATTCGTTTTATTAATATTGCTTCTATTTAAAACGATTTTAACGATCTAAAATGCTTGAAAATTAACTTATTTTATATAGAAACGAAAGCACGTTTGAGGCTTTTAATCTGCGTTTTAACGCGTAAAACAGCATATAAAACGACGAATTTTTATTATTCGTTTTTTATTAGTATTACTTCCTATTTGAACGATTTCAACGAGCTTTAAAATGCTTGAGAAAATGCTTATTTTTAGCAAAACAGCACGATTTCGAGCTTTAATCCTGCGTTTTTTAACGCATAAAACATGTATAAAAACGACGAATTTTTTGTTATTCGTTTTATTAATATTGCGTCTATTTGAACGATTTCAACGGTCTAAAATGCTTGAAAATGCTTATTTTAGCAAACAGCACGTTTTGAGCTTTATTCTGCGTTTTTAACGCGTAAAACATATAAAACGACAAATTTTTATTATTCGTTTTTTATTTTGTGCGTCTATTTAGACGATTTCAACGATCTAAAATGCTTGAAATGCTTATTTTAGCAAAGAGCAGCGTTTTTTGAGCTTTAATCGCAGGGAATTTTTAACGCGTAAAGAGCAGCATAAAAACGACGAAATTTTTTATTATTCGTTTTATTAATATTGCGTCTATTTGAACGATTTCAACAATCTAAAATGCTTGAAAATGCTTATTTTACGCAAAACAGCACGTTTTGAGCTTTTAATCTGCGTTTTTAACGCGTAAAACCAACATATAAACAGCAAATTTTTTATTATTCGTTTTTTTATTATGTACTTCTATTGAACGGTTCAACGATCTAAAATGCTTGAAAATGCTTATTTTAACAAAACAGCACGTTTGAGCTTTTAATCTGCGTTTTAACGCGTATTACAGCATAAAAGAAACGACGAATTTTTATTATTCGTTTTATTAATATTGCTTCTATTTTGAACGATTTCAACGATCTAAAATGCTTAGAAAGTACTTATTTTATGAAAACAGCACGTTTGAGCTTTATTCTACGTTTTAACGCGTAAAACAGCATAAAACGACGAAATTTTTTTATTATTTGTTTTATTAATATTGCGTCGTCTATTTGAACGGTTCAACGATCTAAAATGCTTGAAAATGCTTATTTAGCAAAACAGCAGCACGTTTTGAGCTTTTGTTAATCTGCGTTTTAGCGCGTAAAACAGCATAAAACGACGAATTTTTATTATTCGTTTTTATTAATATTGCTTCTATTTGAACGATTTCAATGATCTAAAATGCTTGAAATGCTTATTTTAGCAAAACAGCACGTTTTGAGCTTTAATCTGCGTTTTAACTCGTAAAACAGCATAAAACGACGAAATTTTTTTGTTATTCGTTTTTATTAATGTGCGTCTATTTGAACGATTTCAACGATCTAAAATGCTTGAAAATGCTTATTTTAGCAAAGGAAACAGCACGTTTTTTGAGCTTTAATCTGCGTTTTAACGCGTAAAACAACATAAAATGACGAATTTTTATTATTCATTTTATTAATATTGCTTCTATTTAAACGATTTTTAACGATCAAAATGCTTGAAAATGCTTATTTTTATAAAACAGCACGTTTTGAGCTTTAATCTGCGTTTTAACGCGTAAAACAGCATAAAAACGACAATTTTTATTATTCGTTTTTTATTAATATTACTTCTATTTGAACGATTTCAACATTCCTAAAATGCTTGAAAATGCTTATTTTAGCAAAACAGCACGTTCGAGCTTTAATCTGCGTTTTAACGCATAAAACAACATAAAACGACAGATTTTTTATTATTCGTTTTATTAATAATACGCGTCTATTTGAACGAATTTCGGCAGGTACAAATGCTTGAAAATGCTTTATTTTAGCAGCAAAACAGCACGTTTTAGAGCTTTATTCTGCGTTTTAACGCGTAAAACAGCATAAAACGACAAAATTTTTATTATTCGTTTTTATTTTTTATTGCGTATATTTGAACGATTTCCAGCTTGATCTAAAATCTTGAAAATACTTATTTTAGCAAAACAGCGCGATTTTGAGCTTTAATCTACGTTTTAACGCGTAAAACAGCATAAAACGACAGAAATTTTGTGTTAGATTTTTTATTAATATTGCGTCTATTTGAACGATTTCAACAATCTAAAATGCGTCTTATTTTTGAAAAAAGCACGTTTTGAGCTTTAATCACGTTTTAACCCCTAAAACACATAAAACGACGAATTTTTATTATTCGTTTTTTTTTAAATTTCGTCTATTTGAACGATTTCAACGATCTAAAATGCTTGAAAATCTTATTTTTGCAAAACAGCACGTTTTTGGGTTTAATCTGCGTTTTTAAAGCGTAAAAAAGCATAAAAAAAGACAAATTTTTTTTTATTCGTTTTTTTTTTAAAATTTGCTTCTATTTAAATGATTTCAACGATCTAAATTCCTAAAATCTTATTTTGAAAACAGCACGTTTTTGAGCTTTTTAAACTGCGTTTTTTCGCGTAAAAACCCCTAAAACGACGGGAAATTTTATTATTCGTTTTTTATTAATTTGCTTCTATTTGAACGATTTCAAAAAATCTAAAATGCTTGAATATCTTTTTTAGCAAAACAGCATTTTTGAGTTTTAAACGCTTTTTCGCGTAAAAACAACATAAAACGACGAATTTTTATTTTCGTTTTTTTTTAATATTGCGTCTATTTGAACTATTTCAACGATCTAAAATGCTTGAAAATCTTATTTTAAAAACAGCACGTTTTTTAGCTTTTAATCAGCGTTTTAACGCGTAAAACAACATAAAACGACGAAATTTTTATTATTCGTTTTTTATTAATATTCGTCTATTTGAACGATTTCAACGTCTAAAATCTTGAAAATGCTTATTTTAGCAAAACAGCACGTTTTTAGCCTTAATCTGCGTTTTTCGCGTAAAACACAAAAAAGCAATTTATTTTATTCGTTTTTATTTAAAATTTTCTATTTGAACGATTTCAACGTCTAAAATGCTTGAAAAGTTTTTTTTAAAAACAGCCCTTTTGAGCTTTTTCGCGTTTAACGCTAAAAAAGCATAAAACGACGAATTTTTTTTTTTTTTTATTAATATTGCGTCTTTTAAACGATTTCACGATCTAAAATGCTTGAAAATGCTTATTTTTTAGCAAAACAGCACGTTTTTAGCTTTAATCCGGTTTTAACGCGTAAAACAGCAAAAACGACGAATTTTTATTATTCGTTTTATTAAGCCTATTTGAACGTTTCAACGATCAAAATGCGGGAAAATCTTATTTTAGCAAAACGCACGTTTTGAGCTTTTTTAAACTGCGTTTTAACGTTAAAAAGTATAAAACGACGAATTTTTTTTATTCGTTTTTTTTAATATTGCTTCTATTTGGGCATTTTTAAAAGATCTAAAATGCTTGAAAATCTTATTTTATCAAAACAGCACGTTTTGAGCTTTTTAAACTCGTTTTTAAAGCGTAAAACAACATAAAACGACGAATTTTTTCTTATTCGTTTTTTTTTTAATATTGCGTCTATTTGAACGATTTCAACGATCTAAAATGCGAAAAAACTTTTTTAGCAAAAAAACCGTTTTTAGCTTTAATCTGCGTTTTTAACGTAAAAACAAAAAAAGACGATTTTTTTTTCGTTTTTTTTTTTTAAAATTGCTTCTATTTGAACGATTTCAACTAAAAAGCGAAAAACTTATTTTAGCAAAACAGCCGTTTTGGTTTATTCCGTTTTAAGCGTAAAAAAGCATAAAAACGACGAAATTTTTTTTATTCGTTTTATTAATTTTGCGTCTATTTGAACGATTTCAACGATCTAAAATGCTTGAAAATCTTATTTTAGCAAAACAGCACGTTTTGAGCTTTAATCTGCGTTTTAACGCGTAAAACAGCATAAAATGACGAATTTTTATTATTCGTTTTTAATTAATATTGCTTCTATTTAAACGATTTCAACGATCTAAAATGCTTGAAAATGCTTATTTTAGCAAAACAGCACGTTTTGAGCTTTAATCTGCGTTTTAACGCGTAAAACAGCACAAAAACGACGGAATTTTTTATTATCGTTTTTATTAATATTGCTCTATTTGAACGATTTCAACGATCTAAAATGCTTGAAAAGCTTATTTTAGCAAAACAGCACGTTTTGAGTTTTTAATCTGCGTTTTAACGCGTAAAACAGCATAAAAACGAATTTTTTTTATTCGTTTTTATTAATATTGTCTTTTTGAACGATTTCAACGATCTAAAATGCTTGAAAATCTTATTTTAGCAAAACAGCACGTTTTGAGCTTTAATCGCGTTTTAACGCGTAAAAAAACATAAAACGACGAAATTTTTATTATTCGTTTTATTAATATTGCGTCTATTTGAACGATTTCAACGATCTAAAATGCTTGAAAATGCTTATTTTAGCAAAACAGCACGTTTTGAGCTTTAACTGCGTTTTAACGCGTAAAACAGCATAAAAACGACGAATTTTTTTTATTCGTTTTTA
>NW_027047288.1:12500-15944 GCF_025399875.1 Dalotia coriaria
GAAAATGCTTTATTTAGCAAAACAGCACGTTTTGAGGGCTTTTAATCACCGTTTAACGCCTAAAGGCAGCATAAAACGACAGAAATTTTATTATTCGTTTTTATTAATAATGCTTCTATTTGAACGAACAGATTAAAATGGCGAAAATGCTTATTTTAGCAAAACAGCACGTTTTGAGCTTTAATCTGCCGTTTAACGCGTAAAAACAGCATAAAAACGACGAAATTTTATTATTCGTTTTTATTTTTGTGCGTCTGTTGAACGATTTCAACGATCTAAATGCTTAAAAATGCTTGTGCAGCAAACAGCATGTTTTGAGCTTTATTCTGCGTTTTTAACGCGTAAAACAGCATAAAAACGACGGAATTTTTATTAATCGTTTTTATTAATATTGCGTCTGTTTTGAACGATTTCAGCGATCTAAAATGCTTGAAACTGCTTATTTTAGAAAACAGCACGTTTGAGATTTAATCTGCGTTTTTAACGCGTAAAACAGCATAAAAATGACGAGGTACATTATTCGTTTTTATTAATATTGCTTCTATTTTGAACGATTTCAACGATCTAAAATGCTTGAAAATATTTATTTTAGCAAAACAGCACGTTTTGAGCTTTAATCTGCGTTTTAACGCGTAAAACAACATAAAAACGACGAAATTTTTATTATTCGTTTTTTATTAATATTGCGTCCATTTGAACGATTTCAACGATCCTAGATGGCGAAAATGCTTATTTGGCAAAACAGCGCGTTTTGAGCTTTAATCTGCGTTTTTAACGCGTAAAACAGCATAAAAACGACGAAATTTTTTATTATTTGTTTTCATATTAATGTTGGCTTCTGTTGAATGGTTCGACGATCTACAAAGATGCTTGATGCTTGTTGCCAGCAAAACAGTACGTTTTTGAGGCTAGCCAATCTGCGTTTTAACGCGTAAAACAGCATAAAAACGACGGGTACTGATATTCGTTTTATTAATATTGCGTCCTGTTGAACGATTTCAACGATCGTCTTGAAAATGCTTATTTTAGCAAAACAACTGAGCTTTAATCCCAGCGTTTTAACGCGTAAAACAACATAAAAACGACAGAAATTTTTTATTATTCGTTTTATTAATATTGGAATACTATTTAGCGAACGAGATTTCAACGAATAAAATGCTTGAAAATGATTATTTTAGCAAAACAGCTTTACGTTTGAGCAATCTGCGTTTTAACGCGTAAAACAGCATAAAACGACGAATTTTTATTATTCGTTTTATTAATATTACTTCTATTTGAACGATTTCAACAATCTAAAATGCTTGAAATGCTGAATTTTAGCAAAACAGCACGTTTTGAGCTTTATTCGCGTTTTAACGCGTAAAACAACATAAAACGACCGAAATTTTTATTATTCGTTTTTATTTTATTGCGTCTATTTGAATGATTTCGCGATAAAATGCTTGAAATACTTATTTTGCCAAAACAGCACGTTTTGAGCTTTGTCTGCGTTTTAACGCGTAAAACAGCATAAAACGACAAATTTTCATTATTGGTTTTATTAATATTGGCTACTGTTGAACGATTTCCAGCGATAAAATGCTTGAAAATGTTTATTTTAGCAGCAAAACAGCACGTTTTGAGCGCAATCTGCGTTTTAACGTAAAACAGCGCAAAAACGACGAAATTTTTTATTATTGGGTTTTATTAATATTTGCGTCCATTTGAACGATTTCAACGATAAAATGCTTGAAAATGTATTTTTAGCGAAAACAGCGTTTTGAGCTTTAATCTGCGTTTTAACGCGTAAAACAGCATAAAATGACGAATTTTTTTATTCGTTTTTTTTTAAATATTGCTTCTATTTAAACGGTCCAACGCGATCACAAATGCGAAAATGCTTTATTTTTAGCAAAACAGCGTTTGAGCTTTGTCTGCGTTTTAACGCGTAAAACAGCATAAAACGACGAAATTTTTGTTATTCGTTTTATTAATAATGCTGTTGAACGGTTCAACGATAAAATGTGAAATTCTTATTTTAGCAAAACAGCACGTTTTGAACTTTTGTCTGCGTTTTAACGCGTAAAAACAGCATAAAACGACGAGTACATTATTCGTTTTTATTTTAGTGCGTCTGTTGAACGATTTCGGCAGTAAAATGGCGAAAAGTAACTGATTTTGGCAAAACAGCGCGTTTTGACTTTGTCTGCGTTTTAACGCAAACAGCATAAAAACGACGGGGTACGCATTATTCGTTTTTTATTAATAATGCTTCTATTTGAACGATTTCAACGTAAAATGGGGAAATCTTTTTTAGCAAAACGGCCCTTTGGTTTTTGGGCCCTAAAACAGCCGCGAATTTTTTTATTCGTTTTTTTTGCTGTTTTAAAGTTTTGCGATAAAGGGGGTGCAGCAAAACGGCCCTTTTGGGCAATCGCGTTTTGGGGGAAAAAGGCAAAAAAAGACAATTTTTATTTTCGTTTTTTTTTTTGGCTGTTTTAAAATTTTTAGGGCAAAAAAAAATGCTTTTTTTGAAAACGCGGTTTTGGAATCTGCGTTTTACGCAAAACACAAAAACGGCAAATTTTTTTTTTTTTTGTTTTTTATTGGCTTTTAAAATTTTTAAATGCAAAAAAAAACAGCCTTTTGGCAATGCGTTTTTTAAAGCGTAAAACAAAAACGCAATTTTTTTTATTTTTTTATTTTTTGCTTTTTGAACTTTCCCGATAAAAAGGGGAAATGCATTTTTAAAAAAAAACCGGTTTTGAGCTTTTTGCGTTTTGCGTAAACGCAAAAAAGACGGGGAATTTTTTTTTTTTTTGGTCTGTTGAACGTTTCAGCGATAAATGGAAAGCTTTTTTAAAAACGCCCTTTTTAAAACCGTTTTCCTAAACACAAAAAGACGAATTTTTTTATGTTTTTTTAAAATTGGCTTTTAATTTCAACGATTTCTTAAAACTTTTGCAAAAAAACGTTTTCTTTTAATTTCGTTTTTAAGCGTAAAACAGCAAAACGGAAAATTTTTATTTTTTTTTATAGCTTTTTGAACATTTCGCGAAAAACTTAAAAATTTTTGAAAAAAGCGTTTTTTGGGTTTTTTTTTAACCCTAAAAAAAGCAAAAAAGACAAAATTTTTTTTATTCGTTTTTTTTTTTTTTTTTGCTTTTCCGTCTGGAAAACATTTTTGGGAAAACGCCGTTTTTTTGAGGGGGTTTTGGGGTAAACGCATAAAACGAAATTAGAAATTTGCCGGGAAATTTAAGATCAAAAACGTATTTTTTTGGAAAAAAGGCCCTTTTTGGGTTTGATCCGTTTTGGGCCCTAAACGCAAAACGACGAAATTTTTGTTTTTTTTTTTGGTTTTTGAAAAATTTTTGGCCCTTTTAAAAGCAAAAACGCGCGTTTTTGGCAAATTTTCCCTTTTTTCCTTTTAAAAAAATAAAAAGAGAAATTTTTTGTTTTTTC